>NC_142152.1:27990000-28235000 GCF_024610735.1 Ursus americanus
TGCTTTAGTCCCTTAAGAGGTATCAGTTTCTCCATAACCATTACAGAATTTATGGTAGGCTTCATAGGTTTAACATCAATAACGAATTGCAATTTACTTAAAAAGTCCATAATGCTAAGAGTTCTGAATCCCAGGCTTGTGGAAGTCTAAGAAAATGATGCCCTTAGATAATTATGGTTCTCCCTAAATAATCTGCTTGTTTCCACTCTTGCCCCTGTAGTCTACACCCAACAAAGCAGCTACAGCATTGCTACTGAAGCTGAATTTCATCATGTGATTTCTCCTCTAAAAATTCCCTAAGCACTCCCAATTTCAAATTAGACCCAATGTCTGCTCCAGGTTTACAAGATCCTACATGATCAGTCACCCTCCATCACCCTCCAGACTTTATCTCCTACTGGTCTTCCCTCAGGCATGCAGCTCCAGGCTTACTGGCCTCCTCTGCCTTCTCTGAACCCAGGAGGTGTGACCCCAAGGACTCTTCATCAGTCTGGACAGCTCTCCCTCAGACATCCACGTCAATCACTCCTCTACTTCCTTTTTTACTATAATGCCAACTTCTCAACGAAACCACCACTCTGTTTAAAATGTAATCCCTGGTGTCTCTGATTTTCCATTATCCTCCTCTGCTTTCCCCATGATATTTATAGCTATAAAAATATATATAAATGAATTTAGTGTTATGCTCCATCTCTGCCTACCAGAAAGTAATCTCCATGAGAACACAGATTTATATCTATTTAGTTCCCGGTGTGCCCATTCTTAGAATAGGAAGTGCTCAAAGTATACTTTTTTGCTAACATAAATTCAGCCCAAGTCTTAGACTTTTGGGCAGAACTTGGTCTTAGTGAGGAAAGTTCCAGTTGGAAAGAAGTCTGAACACATTTTGTATCTAAACTCTTGAAACAGAGCTTTCTAATTTTAGCAGTATCTCTTTGTACTTTAAAGTATCTTAAAAAATCAAATTAGCAGCATTATGTAATTAAATGAAGAGAGATAGAGCAGAATTGGTTGAGTTATTTCCACCATTTCTCTGTTCTCTAGAACTTCTGTTTATTCTCCATTTGAAACATCTCTTGAATTATTTCATCTCAATTATTTCCTCTCAATTCCCAGGTCAATGCTCTTGATTAAGCTATTCTTAGACTCTGCTGTGTGGTGCCGCCATACGCCCTCACGGCACCTTTCTCCTTCTTGATCCACAACCATCTCATCTTCTTGGGGCCGCAGGTAGTTTCATCAAGCCATCTAAGGGCTCACACAGAGTCCATTTTGCTCATCGTGGTATCCCTTACTGACAAGCACTGCTCCTTACATAGAATGAATGACAAATAAATATTAATTAAATACATAAAACTTTTACTGAAACATTTGCAATAGTCTCCCATCTGCTCTCTTGACTTAAATTTCTCCCTTGTCTCTTCCACCTAACATTCTGCAGAAGCAGTATTTTTTCTAAAAAATAAAAAATGTGTTGAATTCTCTTTCTCGCTTACAACTGTTTATTACCTACAGGAAAAATCCAAATCCCTTAAATGTTTCTATAATATGATCCCAGACCCTCTTTATGGCTTTCTCTCTAGTGATTCATTCTACATCCCTTACATTTTGGTTACAGACCAAACATTTCTTTAAAAACGTCTACCTCTTCATAACAAAATACCATGATATGCACTGTTTCTGACAGGAAGGTAGACTATTCATCTCATAACCACCTCGGTTTTGCAGGTCTTTGGGGTTGACTGATAGCATTAGTATAATAAAAGCCCACCCCTTCTCCTTTCACCTGCTCATGACCTCATCCTATCACATTTATAATATGCATGAGAATTTTTATTTTGTAACAGGTGAAAGTGGGTTGAATAGGGATGGACCAGGAAGAGGAAGCTGTAGAACAGTGACCCACCACCCACTCCAGGTGCTAGTTCTGAACTCCTACAGTGAAGGGAAGTTAGGATTAAATTTGATTGAATAATTCCTGAGAATATTTGTAAGACACTTGTTATAAGCATAGTTTTGGATTCTCTGTGCCAGAGAGATGGGCAACTAGGGAATAGACCAAAGTCTTCAGCTAAAAAGGATGTTTGCTCTTACAGTAGATGTCTCAGCATGGGCATTTTTGTTCTCCAGGGTCAGGTCCATGGGCATTCATCAAATGACTTCACAGATGGAGAGTGGGCAAAAGTAGGAAGGAAGCTAAGAACAGGACACATGCTAAATGTGACCACGGTTAACGTAATGTAATTTTACAGATACGTAAAATCTGTTTCTGGGGACCACCCCAAATGACCTAAATACAAGCTGAAAGAGATGAATACCTGGCAATTTGGTGAAAATGCAAAATAAAAGCATATTTTATCATTACAAGAGAGTGAGGCCAGAACATTTAGAAAATAAAGATGTTCCGCTAAAGTGCCATGTCTTCACCAAAGTATGTACTGAAATCTTCTTTATCTCCACCATCATGTCATTGTAACAAGCTTTTCATACGCCACTATTTTAATCCTAGACTCTAGACACACTAGCCTCCTCTCTGTTTTAGACGAGACACCCTTGCACCTCAGGGCCTTTGTACTTGCTGTGCATTCTGCCTTAAACTTCCATTCCCTCAAAGAGCCATGTCACTAGCTTCCTTATTTCCTTCAAGTATTTGCTTAAAAGAACTTAAATGAGGCTTTCCCCAACTACCTAAAATTTCTGTACCCTCAGCATTACATATCTTCTTTCCATGCTTTGTTTTTGTCTTCCTACACACAATTGACACAACTCTGTGTGTGTGTGTGTGTTTTCTTGTTTATCTTCATTTCTGTCTGTCTAATTCGAATTTAAGCTCCCTGTATTTGCCTCACTGCTACATCCTTACTGGCTAGAACGTGTATGGCACGTAACAAACACTCAACAAATGTTCATACAATGAAAGGATGATCTGTCTATATATATACGCCTTCTCAACTGAGCAATGAGCTCCGTGTAAGGGAGTTGAAGAGATGACAGCTTATTTACTTTTCAACCCCTCCACCAACCACAATCATCACACGCAGCACGTGATGACTAATGCTTGGTGCTCCTTTCATTATGTCAATAAAATCCTTATCAGGGACCCCTCCACTTCATTCATTTCGCAGACTGTTTTTCTGCCATGACATTTTGTACAATTGTGAGTGTCTTTTTGTGATGCTTCATTGAATTTTCAAAGCACTATGTGTGAGAGAGAAATTGTTATTCTCATTTCACAGCCAGGGAATTAAGACACATGAGAAATAAGACCCACATTTAAGTCGGTGACATGGTCAGGATTAGAATCCAAAATGTACTTGGTGTAGGATCCCCTGAGTCATACTTGTTCCAATGAATTATCCTTGGATAAGTATTTTAGAGGAGAAATAAATCCTTTTGTTTTCATCAGGGAATCTGTTTGTTGACATCTGTCTTTTTCAAAGACAAAAGGAATATGCAGGTATTTTTTTTTTCCCTCTTGAAACAGAAAAGCAAAAAATTCTCATAGCTAGAAATCTTAAAAAAGTTAAGTATATTTAAGGGGGCAGTCAACACCTGGATGTCATTTTCTTAATTCAAATCTCTGTAAGTTATGTAAAAAGAAAATAAAAGTACATTTATGTATAGACTCAATTCAGAAACTTGGGGGCATATTTCAATTATTTCTTAACAAGGAAACATGTAGAAATAAGAAATGTAAGTCTATGAAAAGGACCTAAATATTTAGACCCCATTTCAGGACCTCTTATGTGGGAATCTGCCAAGAAGTATTTCTGAAGTAAATGTTTATGAATTAACATTCAAATTTCTGTATGAAAATAGCCTGTTTATAAGGTGAGACTATTTCTTCTAGGCACTGCTATTGCAGAATGGTGAGCGGAAGAAAACAGAAACTGAAGTCAAGGGAACAGTTAGAACATTGCAGTGGTTTGAGTAAGTTTTTACTTCATCCAATCAATATTTTTTCATTGTCCACAGTGTCAATAGGGATACCCTGGTAAGGAAGCAAGACAGACCCAGGCTGAGCCGTTAGAGGGCTTGGTTAAACTGACCAGTGATCCTAATAAGATATGACGGCTATGGCTCAAGGAAGACAAAAGTGCTACGAGTTTATATGGTGGCATGACCTAATGTAGTCTAACATGCTTTGGCCAAAAGCAATGGTCTGAGAATATAGAGAAAAAATTAATCAAAGAAATGTTTAGAATATAAAATCAACACGTCTTCTAGGGAGGGGAGAGGAGGCCAAGGTTTATATGGGTACGAGAGAGGAATGGAGGGAGACGTCTACTACTCCTTAATATTGTGAAGAAGATTCTATAAAACCTTGCCACCGCTACTATTATTCCATTCTCTCACTTATTCTTCAGCATTATATTCCTGGCTTCCGTGGGTCCCACAACTGCATGGCTTTGCTCATGCTCCTTACTTCTCCACCTGGCCGCATCTTATCAATACTCAAAGATTCCTATCTGTTAGGACCCCCTTCAGGAAACTTCTCTCAGTATTCAGGTTTATCCCATTCCCTGATACTCCCATAGCACTTTATTTACACCTAGATGACAATCTTTAGATGATAATTTTGGCAGCTTCCCATGGACCAGAGAAGGTGCTATTTGTTTGGATTCTGCTTTGTAATGTTTATTGCTAAAGGCAGTCTGGTTTTGCTATCTTTTTTCATCCTTTTTGGTGATTAGAGATAATCTCTTTCTATAACACTGCTTTCTCTTTGTATCTCCTTACAGTTTGTTGGTGTTTGGTTGGTTTGGTCTGGGTGTTTTGTTTTGTTTTGCCTTGTCTTCTTTCTCTTTTCTCTGACATGCATGTTAAGAACTTATAAAGCAACCCCTGTTGGTTAAGACCAGTGGTGACTAGCTCTAATTCTTTGTTAGCTGAATATTTATTCCAAAATAATCCAGCAGCTTCTGTTGCTACTTTGGGAGTGTGTCATATCATTGACTTATCTCCAGACCTAGGTCACAAACTTTCACAGTTGAGACATCATATCTTTTCCTTTGTCCCTGGTAAGTAATCTAGCTAGATGGGCTGGAGATAGAGATGCTCAAGTTGAAACGTGATAGATCACACCCTCTCTTCCTTTCCTGGTGCTTTCACAACTTTTCATGGACCTTTCCTTCTCCACTGAATCTGTCTCTTTAGTGAAAACGAATATAAGATACTTCACGACAAATCCATTCACATGTTCCTAGAGTTTCTACTGTACTAAAACCCTTAAGCTCTTCAGTGGGGTGATTACAAGGATGATTAAGACTTGCGGTTAGGAGTAACTGACATAAAGTTGGCATTTATTAAATGCTTACCTAGTCACTGAACAGCAAATAATTCTACTTGATCAAAAAAATTAAGAGTGAAAAGTTTGCAAGTAAAATGTCAAATAATATATAATAGCTCAATGTGAGAATTTACACCCACATGATTTAAAACCAAATACTAATGTATTAGTATTTTCTTTTCTAGACTTATATTTCCTAACATATCTGAACTTTCTTTATTGAAATAAAATCTGTAGGAGAGCTTTCCTATTTTTTCATATCTTCATATGAAACACAAATGGACACTTTAAAGTCACAAAACAATAAAACTGACAAACACACACACACACAGAGAAAATAAAAATACTTCCAAATTATGGTTTCCTTATTTCCCAATTCTGGGCCTTTGACAATTTATTTAATCTCTATAAACCTTCTCTACATCTATAAAATAGGGATAATTACACAAAGCCTGTCGTGAATATTAAATGAGCAGTGCATTTAACTTATCCAGACCAAAAAAAAAAAAAAAAAAGTACCCAGACCAATTCATTCACATATAGCCAGTGATTGCTAATAAAAGTATTGTATTTATTAGCATTAACACTACATCATCTAGAAGGGAATAGTAAATGTATATCACCTATAAATTTGTTTTAACAGAGTACTATAATATCTCTTCAAAATTAAGTTATTGAATAGATGGCCAAGGATGAATAGTCAATCAGATGGGGCTTTTGAGATCTCTAAGACGAACCTATAGATATTGACACATTCTCTATTCCTGCTCCTCTTCCTCGTAATATACCCTTTACCTCCAGAACTCCTGAACATGATATCCACTACCTGTTTAATTTCTAATTCTAAGATAGCTGAAAGAGTATTTTTGTATCTCATTTGAAGTTAAAGGGGTTGAAGAACAATGTTTTATTCTCCCAGCACCACTGCTGCTGGGAACACAATGTGTCAAATGAGTTAAACAGGCAAAATACAGCAGTACAGTTGAAGAAAGCAAACAAGATAGAACACACCACTCCTTACCCCTTACCTTACAAATGAGGATGAGTACGCCGTACAAGTCTACAATTCTTCTACAGCTTTACTTAAGGCATAGAATAGGCAAAGGTAAATAGAAAATTCATTCTAATTCTGCAAATGTTACTTATTGCCTAGAAAATTACCAATAATACCTGAAAGACAACCCAAGATTTATAAATTTTGAAAAGGTTTGCTTTAAATTAATTAATTTTTGAATAAGAAATACATAGATAGGGAATAATCATTCACAGATAACATAAAATAAAAAAGAAAAACAAAGATCCTTACACTGGATTTGAAAAAAGGAAAGAAAACCCAACTAAACCATACCATATACTAACATACTTTATTTATACAGAAATGTTGAAAGTGAAAGGACAGAAAATGTGTACACTCAAATATTACCTAAAAGGAAGCCATTAGGCTATATTAGTATCAGAGAAAGTAGGCTTTAAAGCAAGGTAGTTGCTAGAGAAAGACATTTCATTTGATTAAAGGGTCAATCTACCTATCTGCATGCATCTAATAACATAGTTTCAAGAAACATAATGTATGAATTGATGGAACTAAAGGAAATCAGCAAAAATGAAGAAGGTATGAATAATCTGATTAACATAATTTACCTAAGATGATTTTGCTTTAAATTGATAGATCACACATTCTTTCAAGTGTCTTTAAAACTGTACTAATATTGACCAAATGATGAGTCATAAAGCAAGTCTCAAGAAATTTCAAAGGATTAAAAATAATTTAGAGCATCTTCTCTGACCACAAAGGAATGAAGCTAGATTTCAGTAAGACAAGATGAATAGAAAATATCCACATATTTTGAAATTACATAATACATGTCTAGATAATCATTTGGGCAAAAGGAAATTAGCAAATAGTAAAGTGAATAATTATGAAAATGAAACATATCAACACTTGTGGCATGCAACTAATTCTGTGATTATCAGGAAAAGTGTAACCTTAAAAGCATATTTAAAAAGAAGAAAACCTATAAACCAATAATCTAAGGATCCATCTCAAGAAGTGAGAGAGCAACAAATGAAACCCAAAGAAAAAAGGCAGATGCACGAACTTCCTAAGGCTGCATAACAATCACCACAAATTGAGTGATTTAAAACAACAGAAACTTACTCTCTCACAGTTTGAGAGGCCAGAAGTCCAAAATCAAAGTGGACTTTGATTTTGGCTGGACTGTTTCCTTTTTGGGGCTCAGAGAGAAATCTGTTTCACATTCTCTCTCCTATCTCCTGATGGTTGCAAGCAATCCTTGGCATTCTTTGCCTTCAGCCACATAATTCCAATCTCTGCTTCTGTTGTCATAAGTTTGTCCTCCCTCTGTGTCTCTGCCTCTCTTCTCATCTTTTTATAAGGACACCCGTCATATTGGATTAAAGGGTCACTCTACTTGAGTATTGTGTCATCTTAACTTATATCTTAATCATCTCTGCAAAGACCTTATGTCTAAATAAAGCCACATTCACTAGTACCAGGGATTGGGACTTAAACATATCATTATGGGGGACACACTCCAACCCCAAACAGAGAAACTATAAAAAGCAGAACTTAAAGAATGTAAAAAAATAACCACAATAGAAAATTGTCAAAGTAAAAGCCGGGTTTTGAAAAAAAATAATAAAAGATTAATAGGGTTTTTAGATCTCTAACAAGGCAGATAAGGAAATACACACACACACACACACACACACTTTAAGTAAAGCTGGATACAATATTTAAGTAATCGAGGGGATACTATTGGTAAATGCATAGTATACTCTTTTTTCTTACTAAACAGATATTAATTTTCCTCCCTTTCATTACAGATATGGTATAATATATATACAAACAAGGAATAAAAGTGAAACAACTGTAATGTAGTTGAAAGAATTCTGATTTAGAAACTACAAGATAAAGGAGTCAAGTCTCAGAACTATGATTTATGAACTGCATGAACATAGGAAAATTAACGAAATTCTAGACATTTCTTTTTCCTCATCTGTGAAATGTGATGAGAGAGGCACAACCACCATTTCATGGTATTGGTATTAATGGCAAATAAAAATGAAAACACCATATAAATTAAAAGAGTAACAAATAAAGGTTTTAATGTGATTACAGAATATATACTGTGCATTAACCAATTGTTTCCCCTTAATTACTTTGATACTGCATAAATTAATACATATTGTAATTCTAAAACTTCCTTCTTAAAAACTATTGGTAGTGAAATCGCTCTTTCATTTTTAATCTTGGTCCTAGAATTTCTGTCAAAATTTGTACCTTCACATTTGTATTTTGTATTTAAGAATAAGTATACCTCTATTTGCCTTTTACCCACCTTCTATTTAGTGTATAAAACAAGATATCAAAATAACATTTTAACTAAAATAGCCATTTCACGTGAAACATTCCTAAAATAAAGAGAGGGGGGAAAATGTGCCAAACATGGGGCTGAGTTTATTGTTGGCACAATATCTGAATCTGCTTCCCCAAATGATAGTTTTATTTTCACAAAGTAAATATTTCAAGAACACATTTGGGAAAAGATGTGCTTTCCATTGAGATTTAAAAATAAACAAAGGCATAATCATTTACCTTGACTGCCATAGATGGTTAAGAAAAGTCCTCAACCAAGAATGTGAAAATGTTCCAAAGTGTGGCTGCAGATAAAATGGCAAGAGAAGGAGGCAGAGAAACCACAGCAGGAAGAGATTCATATTACACAGAACAAGTTCTGCTCCCACCCAGTGCCATTGTTTGAGCACTATGTGGCCATAAAGGAGCCCACTGTGGTTCCATTTTTGGCTCAGCATGAATAAATTATGGATTACAAGTATGTGGCGGAGCATTCCTCCTTTGGATCACTCATCCTCTCTGCATCTTCTTGCACAGACTATACCACTAGTGCCTTGTGCCACTTCTTACATAAACCGTGGACTATTGTCTTTCCATGAGAAAACAGGGAGACTCAACCAGAAATCTTGGTGGCCTTTCTACTGCCAGTGATCTGCAGAGGATATTTCCAAGGAAGGTTAGAGAAAAAAAGAAGCACAGCACCTCAAATTGGATCATGTTACTTATCCAGGGGAAATCTTTGGCATAGTCCTCAAAGGCCATCGTCTGGTGCCATCATAAATAAGATCTGATGGTCCATATAATCATCTTTGCTTTCATAGACAACAATGCTATTACTGACTGTAAAACTACTCTGTCTTTTCAAAAATCCATCCAGAGTTATTTACTTGATGACCTGCTTCTTTAAGTTGTATAAAATAATGTATTCTTTTTTTAAAGTCTTAAATATATTAAAATTAATTGAACATATTTTAAATTAAGATAAGATATTGGTGGATTTACATTATATTACCATATTTTCAATTGTTATAATTCAACCATCAATAAAGCTTACCTATTTTAAAGTATGAAATGCAGGCTTTCATTTTTTCCAAATTTTTAAAAATTTTTATTTGCTTTGTTTTCTAAAGGATATCTCTTCCTTTGGTCATTTAAAGTTTGAGATCTTGGGGCGGCTGGGTGGCACAGCAGTTGGGTCTCTGCCTTCGGCTCAGGGCGTGATCCCGGCGTTATGGGATCGAGCCCCACATCAGGCTCCTCCGCTATGAGCCTGCTTCTTCCTCTCCCACTCCCCCTGCTTGTGTTCCCTCTCTTGCTGGCTGTCTCTATCTCTGTCAAATAAATAAATAAAATCTTTAAAAAAATAAAAAATAAAAAAAATAAAGTTTGAGATCTTATTTTCAGATCATTTGTCTTTTCTTTCAATATGCTCAATTATTATGCCTAAATAAAATTGGCAACAAATGCACGAGTATTGTGTAAGTAAATGAACCTTAATATTGTGTATTTTTATTAAGATCTAATCATAGGAAATGAATTGAGGGTGCTGGAGGGGGATGGGGTAACTGGGTGATGGACATTAAGGAAGGCACATGATGTAATGAGCACTGGGTGTTATATAAGACTGATGAATCACTGATCTCTACCTCTAAAACTAATAATACATTATGTTAATTAAATTTAAAAAATTAAAAATCTAATCTAGTAAAAAGTGAAATTATTTGGAAAATAATTTTTCTTGTAGGTACTCCCACATCACTATTAAACTTCTGTTTCTCAAACATTTCTGATACATAGCCTTAATAAAAAGGAAATTAAGGGGTGCCTGGGTGGCACAGTTAAGAGTCCAACTCTTTTGGCTCAGGTCTGACATCAGGATCATGAGATCAAGACCTGAGTTGGGCTCCACACTGAGCATGAAGTCTGCTTGAGATTCTCTCTCTCCCTCTGCCCTTCCCCCCCAACTCTCTCTCTAAAATAAATAAATCTTTTTTTTTAAAAAGGAAATTAAAATATACACACCCAGGCTCTAAATTCTGCAGTAAGGGAAGCATTTCTTTGAAATCTTATGATTTATTGTTTAAGTGTACTCAGAAACACGTAAGTTATTTAGCTAAAAGTATACTGATAAATAAGTGTAGGCCTTGAAGAAAAATATTTCATTTTATATACAAGAACTGTATTTGGCTAAAGATAATTAGTACACAAAAATATCAGAAAATAAATAAAGTTCCTTTAAAAAATTAGCATCACTGGTATTTACTATGTGCCAGCTACTGTTAAAAGGTAAAAACTTAAAAAAAAAAAAAAAAACTGAGGCACAAGAAGGTTAAGTAGTAACCTACCAAGATTTCCAGGAGAGTTATAAAGTAGCACTTTATAACTAACTGGTTTCACAATTCATGTACCTTAATCACAGTGCTCTACCTACTCTCCAGTGATAAAAATAATGTCAGAAATATATTCCTTGGGGAAAAGAAAATGTCTATTCTTAAGTGACCTGCCCATTTTTTTTCAATTACATTGTTTTGTTTGTTTGTTTTGTTTTTTGTTTCTTAGTGTTGAACTGTGTAAGTTCTTTATATATTTTGGATATTAATCCCTTACCTGATATATCATTTGCAAATACCTTTCCCATTCAGTAGGTTTCCTTTTTGTTTTGTTGGTATGGTTTCCTTCACTGTACAAAATCTTTTTATTGTGATGTAGTCCCAAAAGTTTATGTTTGCTTTTCTTTCCCTTGCCTTAGGAGACAGATCTAGAAAAATGTTGCTATGATCGATGTCAGAAAAAATACTGCCTATGTTCTCTTCTAAAGTTTTTATGGTTTCAGGTCTCCATTTAGGTTTTTATTAATCCATTCTGAATTTCTTTTTGTGTATGGTGTAAGAAAGTGGTCCAGTGGTTCATTCGTTTATATGTAGCTGTCCAGTTTTCTCAGCACCATTTATTAAAGAGACTGTCTTTTCCTCATTATACGTTCTTTCCACATTCATCATAGATTAATTGACCAATTAAGAGTGGTTTATTTCCAGCTTTCTATTCTGTTCTACTGATCCATGTATCCATTTTTGTGACAGTACCATACTGTTTTGATTCCTACAGTTTTGTAGTCTATCTTGAATTCTGGGACTGTGATACTTCCAGTATTGTTCTTCTTTTTCAAGATTGCTTTGCCTATTCAGGGTCTTTTGTGATTTCATACACATTTTAGGATTATTTGCTCTACTTCTGTGAAAAATGTTGTTGGTATTTTAATAAAGACTGCACTGAATCTGTAGATAACTTTAGACAGTATGGACATTTTAACAATATTGGTTCTTCCAGTCTATGAGCAAGGAATATCTTTCCATTTGTTTGTGTCATCTTCAATTTCTTTCAGCAATGTTTTATAGTTATCAGAGTACAGATCTTTAACCTCCTTTGATCTGTTTTTTTTTTTTTTTAACCTCATTGGTTAAGTTTGTTCCTAGGTATGTTATTATTTTTGGTGCAATAGTAAATGGGATTATCTTAATTTCTCTCTCTGTCACTTCATTATTATTATATGAAACTGCTACCAATTTCTGTGTACCAATTTTGTATCCTACAACTTTATTGAACTCATTTATTACTTCTAACAGTTTTTGGTGGAGTCCTTAGGGTTTTCTATGTGAAGTATCATGTAATCTGCAAATAGTGACACTTTAACTGCTTCCTTACCGATATAAATGCTTCATTTCTTTTTCTTATCTGATTGCTAAGGCTGGGACTTCCAGTACTATGACAAATAAAAGTGGTGGGAGTGAACATCATTATCTGGTTCCTGATTTTGGAGGAAAGCTCTCAGGTTTTCACACCATTGAGTATCATTTTAGCTCTGGGTTTTTCATATATGGCCTTTATTATTTTGAGGTATGTTCCCTCTGAACCCACTTTGTTGAGAGTTTTTATAATGAATGAATGTTGAATTTTGTGAAATGCTTTTTCTATTGAGATGATCATATGATTTTTATCCTTAATTTTGTTGATATGGTGTATCACATTGATTGATTTGTGAACATTGAACCATACTTGCATCCCCAGAATAATGTCCTACTTGACAATGGTGAATGATCCTTTTAATGTATTGTTGAATAGTTTGCTAAAATTTGTTGAGGATTTTTCATCTATGCTTATCAGTATATTGGCCTGTAGTTCTTGTTTGTGGTGCCTTTATCTGATTTTGTTATCAGGGTAATGCTGGCCTTATAAAATGTATTTGGAAGCTTTCTTTCCTCTTCTATTTTTTGGAATAGTTGAGGAAATTCACCTGTAAATTCATCTACTCCTGGACTTCTGTTTTTTGGTAGTTTTTTTGTTATCATAGTAGATGGCCTGTTCAGATTTTCTATTTCTTCCTGATTCAGTCTCAGAAAATTGTATGTTTTCTAGGAATGTACCCATTTTTCTAGATTGTCCAATTTGTTGGCATATCATTTTTCACAATATTCTCATAATCCTTTGTATCGCTGTGGTGTCAGTTGCTACTTCTCCTCTTTTGTTTCTGATTATATTTATTTGGGTCCTTACAATTATCAAAATGGCTAAAATCGATAAGACAAGATAACAAGTGTTGGTGAGGATGTGAAGAAAAAGAAACCCTCATGAACTATTTGTGGTAATGTAAATTGGTTCAGCCACTGTGGAAAGCAGTATGGAGGTTCTTCAAAAAATTAAAATAGAAATACCATATGATGCAATAATTCTACCACTGAGTATTCACCCAGAAAAAATGAAAATGTTCATTTGAATAGATATATGTGTCCCGTGTGTATTGCCACATTATTTACAATAGCCAAGATATGGAAGCAGCATTATTTACAATAACCAAGATATGGAAGCAACCTAAGTATCTGCTGATAGACAAATAGATAAGGAAGATGTGATAATATAATATAATATAATATAATATAATATAATATAATATAATATAATATAATAAATATACATAATATAACACAGTTATACGAAAGGATAAGATCTTGTCATTTGAGGCAACATGAATGGACATAGAGGATATTATATTAAATGAAGTAAGTCAGACTGAGAAAGACAAATACCATGATTTCACTCATATGTAGAATCAAAAAACAAAACAAATGAATAAACAAACAAAAAGTAGAATCAGACCTATAAATACAGAGACAAACTGATGGTTGCCAAAAGGAAGGGCTGGAGGAATGGGAAAAATGGGTGAGGAGAGTGGGAGACAGGCTTCCAGTTATGGAATGAATAAATCGTGAGAATAAAAGGCACAGCACAGGGAATACAGTCAATGAGATTGTAATAGTATTGTATGGTGACTGATGGTAGCTACCACTGTGATGAGCATATCATAATGTATAGAGAAGCTGATCACTCTGTTGAACACTTGAAATTAATGTAACATTGTGTGTCAACTATACTTAAATAAAAAAAAATCTTCGTAAAAAGAAAAAAAACATAAAAGCATGTGAGAAATGATGGGCCATTATACTCAAAATCAAAGGAACAAACGGAATTGAAAATATACAACAACATGTTGGCACTATTAAATCCAAATGTGGTTGTAATTTGAATTTTATTGATTTTTTTAAAAAGATTTATTTATTTATTTTGAGAGAGAGAGAGAGCTCACACACAGAGGGAGGGGCAGATGGAGAGGGAGAGAAAGTCTTAGGCAGACTCTGCACTGAGTGCAGAGCCCAATGCTGAACTCGATCTCATGACCCTGAGACCATGACCTTTGCCAAAACCAAGAGTCAGAGACCCAACCAACTGTGCCACCCAGGGCCCTGAACTTTACTGATTTTTAAAACTTTGTTTACATTTAATTTGTACTTTCATTTCATAAGTTTGTCAGGACACAAGAAATTTATATCTGGTTTTGCATCTCTACATATTTAAATACTGTAATGAAACTAATGAGAGCAAATATTGTGCATCTGTATTTTTCCTTTAAATAAATACATATATTATTTGTGTTTGAAAAACATCTTGCTATGTACAATTTTAACCAACTTGATGCATCATGAGTAAGAGTTATATACTTATGTCTCCTACTCTTATTTATTTTTCTATATTCTTCACTTTATTTCATTTTCTGCTTTAAAACTAAATCATAGCATGTTGCTGCTATATTTGACTCATAAAGGCTTATAGCAGTGATATTTTCACTGTGGATTATACATTATAAGAACAGAAAAATGAGCTCTCTTTTTTTGTTTGTTCATTTAATGCTTTCTGCCTTGATTTCTACTTTGTATGAAATCATTACTTTCACCACTCTCCCCCTTACCTTGCATGCTTTGGCCTACCTTTCTCTTTTCTGTCACATTTTATAAGGTGCACTTTTTTTCTCTTTTCTGTCACAACTTTTTTTCTCTTTTCTGTCACATTTTATAAGGTGCACTTTTTTGTAAGAAGCATATAGTTTATTTTTGGTTTTCAATCCAGAGGTTATATATGAATAGGGGATACCAGTCCTTACCCTTTTCTGTCATGACATACAGTTGCTCTTCCCTCCATCACCTTGCTTCCTGAATTGTGTCATGTATACCTTTTGTTTTCTTGGTTTCTACAGCCTGATGTATGTACTATGTTCTCTTTGATGTTCAATTCTCAGATGACTCAGAAAGAATCCAATCCTAATTCAACTTTATAAATAAGAATAGAGAAAGTAAGTCTCCAAAGCAAGTTTCTGACTCTCCTTTTCCCTCCTGTCTCCCTGTGTGAGTGAACCATTCATCAAACTAAGTTTACAGGTGTGGATTGCGGGGGGAATTCCATGTATTCTTGAGGCTTTGAGGTGTCCGCAGAAATTGAGTCTTCATTATGGATTGCTGACAGGCTATTTCCCCTGGGCAGAGTGGAACAAATGTGACATGCATCTGAGCATCCTACCAGATTAATGTAGGAGACGGCTCTACCTGTCCATTTGCTGTTAACTGTCTCCCAAGAGAGTGTCCCAACTTGCTGACCCAAGGGCCCCTCCTGGAAGAAGGTGGCATTGATGCACAAACTACTCTCAATGCATTCGGAGAGAGGGTACATGTTGTCTCTCATTTGCATCAGGAAACGGCTTCTGACAGAGGGAGGCAGCCTCACACACTTCCTTAGTGGAAGTCCGGTTCTCTAGCATGTTTCCTGTTAGCCTTTATCATTAAAGCACCATTATTACATCACAGCCCACAATCCCATCCCTACTATGGAAATTCCAGCAACCTGATCTGCAAGATTTCTGAAAACAATACCCTTGGAAAAATTACCATATCAAACAAAAACCCAGCAGGAAAGAATCTCACAATCCATTTAAGGGATTTAAGGGAATTAAACTAACAGAAATAATGAGAACAAGAATCTCTTATTTAGGCAAAACTAATGAGAGAAAAAAAAGAAAATCTTATATCCATAAGAATTTGCTTAAGATTCTGAGAAACATTCTTATATTTAGAATTGATATGGCTGTAAGGGAAAGAAGTGTAAATCAAACTGGTGTTAAAAATTAGAATTTATTAATATATATGGCTAAATCCAAGCACTTAAATTACATCACCAGGAGTCAGTGCCTTTTCATTTCTAACTTCAAATGTTAACTTAATTTCCAGGTAGTGTCATTACCTTCTGATATTACCAAACTCCAGGCATCCCACCTATTAGATTCAAGTCCAAAAGAAAGAGAGCTTTTATTCCATAACAGACTGAATTAATCTAGGTGCTCTGTCCTTCCCAAGAGAGAAGTTCTGGGAGAAAGGGGAGAGATATTGGAGGGAATGAACCCCTCAGAGCAATTACTGTGCTCTCAATACACAAAAAAAATCTTGTTTTTATTATTAAAACCTATGGTTTGAAACCCTGTGTATTATTTTACTAATATTATTTATCATTGTATTTATTTCTTCTTATACAGAATTATCATGAGCATTTCCAATGTAATTTGTATTCCTATTTTTCACTCCTTATCTCAGTGTTTAACTGATTTAAAATATCCAACAACAGTCTTTGTATTTCACAATTTTATCACTTTGGTTTTTTTTAAAGATTTTATTTATTTATTTGACACAGATAGAGACAGCCAGCGAGAGAGGGAACACAAGCAGGGGGAGTGGGAGAGGAAGAAGCAGGCTCATAGCAGAGGAGCCTGATGTGGGGCTCGATCCCATAACGCCGGGACCACGCCTTGAGCCGAAGGCAGACGCTTAACCGCTGTGCCACCCAGGCGCCCCCCCACAATTTTACCACTTTTGTCTTATTATGTGTAGTCCTCACTTAGCAACCTACAGCAGGGATTCAACATTTTAAAAGGGATTTTAGAGATGTTATGTTTTCTGAGGCCAGTTATTATTATGCAAATATTTCTGTTACAGTCCCATGGAATGTAAACTAAGTTCAACACAATATTTATGCACCAAGCATATCTTTTTAAAACTATCCAACTTCCCAGCTCTACGAAGGGGGAACCTAAGGGATCACATAATTCCTTCACCTTGGCTTAGATGATTAGAACAGGGGACTATCCGCTATCAACTAGCCAGTGACCAATCACATTTTCCAAGACTTGAACAAGATAAAGTCTATGGGTAGCTACTGGGATTAGATACCATTAAGGGTCATCTAAAAGCAGGGTCCAGTGTCAGAATTATGGCAAAGCCAAGTGACATTCACTCCAAAGGTTTTGAAAAACAAAAATTATTACTATGAAACAGAAACTGACTGGTATGGAAAAGTAAGAAAAAAGGCTGTTGTGAGTCCAGGAGAATTTAATACACTACCATCTTATTTCTGGATATACTTCAAGTTGGGAAATGTGCAGCTTCATTAATTTTCTGAGACTTTTATGTTGAATCTCATAGTTCAGGAAGATACTTGACAATAATAATGGGTCATTTTCTTCCCACTTACATAGCTTAGGCCTTCCCCGTTGTCTTTGGTATCCAGGACTGCAGTCAAGGCTGTGATCAGTCTGGTCATGTTACATAACTTATTAGAATTTTTATCTACCTGAATTCTCATGCAAATTTTTCTTTGGTCTGTTAAATCATATATGTTTTCCAAAGTGGGTCATGGCTGAGTTGCTTTTTATTATGTTAGGCTGAAATGTAGTACAGTTTTCAAATCTGCTTTTCTGTTATTTCATTTTTCAGTTGCCTTTAGCTACATGCTTGACTATTACCTCTATGCCATGTGTTCCAATTTCACTCCTCTGCACATATAATTTCTAATCTGGAAGTACCTTTCTTTACACCATACCTATCATTTTGAAGTTACTTTTTTTTTTTTTTTTTAAAGATTTTATTTATTTATTTAACAGAGACAGCCAGCGAGAGAGAGAACACAAGCAGGGGGAGTGGGAGAGAAAGAAGCAGGCTCCTAGCGGAGGAGCCTGATGTGGGGCTCGATCCCAGAACGCTGGGATCACGCCCTGAGCCGAAGGCAGACGATTAACGACTGCGCCACCCAGGCGCCCCATGAAGTTACTTTTATCTGCATTCTAGAAAATTGTCTCATGATTACAAATTGTGATTTTAATTATTCTAGTGTCTATTTTGCTCTTTAAAACCATCAACACAGTTTTAAATTTTATCATAATGTCAGCTTTATTAACTCCATATAAGAACTAAAATGTATGTTAGAAGTAAAATGCTGTGCTCTGGAGAGCAACTTGGGGAGCACAGCCATCAGAAAGTTAGAGAGAAGAAGAAGAAAGTGATACTCATACCATGTTAATGATGAATGGAATGTGTCCAACTGTACTGAAATCAAGAGGTACCTATACTTATCTCAAACTTCTAATATGTTTCTGTGCAGTCTTTATCAGACTTTCTAAACACACCATCTATATGTTTGACTCTCCAAACTAAGAAGACCCTTACAAGGCAAAGGCAGCTTTCAGGTATAATAACTACCTAAGAAGGTAGCTTGAGTTTTTAATGGTGGTGTTCTCAACATATCACCTCATATCCCACATGACCAAGACTGTATGCAGAATACTCAGATTCACTTACTCGGGGGTGCCTGGGTGGCTCAGTTGTTAAGTGTCTGCCTTCGGCTCAGGTCATGATTTCAGGGTCCTGGGATCGAGCCCCGCATAGGGCTCCCTGCTCAGCGGGAAGCCTGCTTCTCCCTCTCCCACTCCCTCTGCTGGTGTTCCCTCTCTCACTGTGTCTCTCTCTGTCAAATAAATAAATAAAATCTTAAAAAAAAAAAAAAAGATTCACCTACTCGATTTGTGATTCCTACATCCATGCAGAAAACATACATGTGTCAACATATTGTATATATGATACTTAACTGATTCTAGGGTAAACAGATGTGTAGAAAAAGAGAAAAAAGTGAAATAATATAAGCCAACAATTGGTCATGACTCTCAGTGAGTTCATAGTTCACTGGTAGAGAATGACAAAACTAGCTATAATATCATCTTATAAACGGTAAATTGGCAGGCAGTAGTACAGAGTGAGGAAGATACATTAACAGCATGACATTATCTCCTGAGACCGTGAGTGGTTTACCTTGTGTTGCCTCTGTGGTCTTGATCTTGACCGTTACTAGTCTCTTTAATTATTCAGTGAGTACTAGATATAACTTCATTATGTATAAATGTTTGCATCATCTCCAAGGTGTGATGAAAATGAGCTTTTGAAACTCTTGACTAGAAGATGTCTAGGGAATTAAGGTACTTCTGGTCTATGGCACAGAAAAGAATCTGGGATATACACAATCTACATCGTGCTATTTAATTCAGAAAGAAGAGACTGCACTCCTGCTGTGAACTAAACATAAACCAAGCCTCCTCACTGACAGGCTCGCCTTCCATTTTTTCAGCTCCAACAAGGACTGATCAACACTTCCAATTTCCTTTCTTTCTTGGCTAATTTAAATCCAGAGAGAGAGACTTCTGTGCACAAATGGGTGAATAATATAAACTGTGCTTTTCTTAATTTGCTGGTACCTGTTTGAACAATCGTCTCTTTTTCATCTCAAGTTAATGAACAGGGGTAAGAATTTAATGTGTGTAAACGTGTTCAGGATTGGAGAGAAACATAGTATCTACAGCAGGCAGGCGTTCTACTAGTTATGTTAGAGAACTAAGGGAACAAATTCATAAGAGAAAGAGTATCATGTAATAGAAAAGCAAATTAAACAAAAATCTGAATCCTGATATTTGTGTGTGTGTTTGTGTGTGTGTGTGTGTGTGTGTATAATTTATTTGGAAAATTACTATACCCTTTTCTTTATAGTTAACACTTATGTATGGTCTATTGCATTTGGTGATTTTTAAATTTTTTTCTTAGTTTTCCTGAGAGATCAGTGTATTTTTTTTTTCCAACAAATGCCATAAATGGAAGTGGATACAATGACACAAACAAATTTAGATTCAAATTCTGACTCTCCTACTTACAACCTGGATGACATAGGAGAAACTCAATATCCTCATGTTTTACATAAAGATTCTTACAGTTCTCTCACAATAAAAATTCTTTGAAATATTTTAAGTACCTAACAATATATTTGGTAGATGAGATAATCAGTACTGGTTTTCATCAAACAGAAACACACAACACACACCCACACCCACACACATGCACATGCCACATTTCCCTTTTTATTTTAAAAGAAGTTCCTCTCCTACCTGACTTTTAATGTTATGAGAAGCCACTCAGTTGGGAGAATTATGATCTGATGCTCACTCTTCTGCTTTGGGGGCCTTATTAAAACCTTGATTTTCATAATAATATGCAAGGCATATATTCAAATGATGTGGAAATTTTGAGTAAAGATGATACTTTCAATGCAAACAAGATAATCAAATCCCATCATGGAATCCTTGCTTCCTGATTCAAACCAAAGGAGTTTTTCTATTTAAGTGCTGAAGAATTGCAGACATACCCTTATGCCATAGTTAGATGAAGAGGAGTGACAAAGGCAGAGAAGTAGGGTAGTAGGTATGTAGGTAGCTGGATGTTGAACTTAAATTTCTCAAGTGCAAATCTAAAGCTATTATTTCAAAGGGTGATACCAAAATAAAACTGTTAAACAGAGTAGTTCCACAATAGGGTTTGAATATTCTGCAATAAAATTTTGATGATGCTTCTCAAAAAATATAGTATATTGGGTAAGCAATATCTTCCTCAAATCTCTTTGTTTCAAACTTTGTGGCTGAAAATTTTTATATATGCACGTATGTATATATGACCATATACATGTATGTACATATACTTCTGTTTTAATATTTTTTAAAATAAAGGTTAAACACTTGAGATTTTATAATGATAAAATATCATTATCTGAAAAGCAGTTTCCCTTGCTTTACATAGATACTAATATGTAAGTCTAGGAGTTAGGAATGATTATATGAAAATTTCCTAAAATCCTATAATTTCCCATGGTCAGCCCAAATTTTGAAAATTGTGCTTGTTTTCTCAGAACATGAATTTTTCTCCAGGAAGTAAAAATTATGAATAAAATAAATAAAATCCAGATGGATAAGAATTCATTAGTACTTCATGATTTGAAGATTACAATTATTTTGAATTAAGCAAGGAGGGACATCTACTGTAAGACACCATGGAGTGCCTGATAGATAGCACAACCAAAGAGTGGTATGTTGACAAAGGTGGGAGATTTTGTGTGTCAGTGGCTACAAACACACTTTCTGATTCCTGGTGTTTATCAAATGTTCCTCTCCCTTCTTCCACAAACTCACTGTCTTCACCCAAGCTGAATGCCGTCTCACTCTCCCAACTGATAAACAGTAACCAAAATGAGAACAGCAGGTCATTAGGCAGCTCAGAGTAGACACTGAACACCTGCACCAGAAATACGCAAAACTCCAGGCTGACAGAGACGCACAAGCCCAATCAAAGGTGGGTCAAAAGATAAACCTACAGTGGATGGGGACGTCTACCGAAACTCTCACAGGAGCATGCCTCTCTTCAGAGCTTTTAGCTCTGTGGTTTCTTTCCTGCACTGAACTTATAAAATCCCCTTGATCTTTCTAAACCACTTAAAAAAGACATTACTTATTTAAATCTTCAAACTTGTGATGTCAGGGAGGGTTTTATTGATATGTGAGTCTGAAGACAAGTGTGATGTGTGCACGCACCTGCGTACGCACTTGTGAGTGTGAGTATGAGTGTAGTAAGGAAAGTCTGGTAAATGAGAAGCACACTCTAAAAAAAAATGAGAAGCATACTCTATTTACAGTGAGGATGCCCGCACATAGGAATATTTTACCATGCATTTGCTATGTGCATCTCCTGGTCACACCTCCAACGTTAATATGAATCAACTGGAATAGAGCAAATCAAATAGAGATTTCAATTCTGAAATTCTATGACCGAAACTCACAGATACACAGTAAGCATGATTTAAAACCATTTGAACAACAACTGATATTCCAGTATTTTCTGAGAACACATCAATGGATTAATCGAAACTCACAGATACACAGTAAGCATGATTTAAAACCATTTGAACAACAACTGATATTCCAGTATTTTCTGAGAACACATCAATGGATTAATAAGTGTCCAATGTGAGCCAGACCATGGGACTTGGATAACTGTACTTGTGAGAAACACATTCTCTGTCCTACCCTACTGTCACTTGTAAACAATACTGATGCATTATTTGGGCATCAGAGAAAATACAGATTAAGCATCTTTAATCTGAGTACCTTTAGAAGCCTCTATCCCTTCCCAGGATCTGTACTTAGCTGAGGGGAAAGATCAAGATGTGTGGTGACAAAGTGCCATTGACTGGTGGAATCTGAGGGGTGGTACAGTCAGGGTAGGAGCTGTGGACTCAGAGACACCTTGGGCTGAGTTCTCCTCTGCAGCTCGCTGGTTGTGGGATTTTGCTTAAGATTGCTAACAAGGTTGTTATTAGGATTCTGAAATAATCTAATATAGTATTTCTTTACCTGCATGATCTTTGTAGATAGTAGAATAAGGATGAAATTTATTGAAATAAATAGGAGAAAACCCAACAGGCAAACAAACAAAAAACCCCTGCAATCTTCTTTCCTCCATTCCTTTCTTATATTTTCAGGAAAGTACAGATTCTTTTGAGCAAATCGAAAAGGTGTGGTATCTAAGCCGGGCGACTGGAACTTTTGATGGGGAAGAGCTAAATGAAAAAGGAAGTACCAGGATCATTTCCAATCTCGATGTAATCAATGGATAATTCAATTTCCTTCATGGAAAACACACAGGCACACAACAAAGAATGATTTCTTTCTAAAGCATATATGAATCTTTTGCAAATTGATGGTCTCTGTGGAAGTTTTTACATTTTAACAAATGTTCTTCATTTTGTCACTGTAGAAACCACAAGAGGGATTCTAAAGAAGGAAGCAAGGCTTGGGTAGACATGCAGACACTCTCAGATCTTGCAGTAATATACCAAGTGCTATTTTAATACATCAGAGCTTTAGCCACATGAGAAGATTTCTGAATGCCAAATGGCTAAGTGAAAAAGGAATGAATGTGAGCTAGCAGGACTTTAAAGACAATATAGGATAAAGCATCCTCACCTATTGTTCATAGACTTTACACATGTGAAATGTGAAATGATTTTATTATTTTATGAAATTAAGCAAAATTTTAAAAGCTCAAATAAAAACAGCTTTCTTGCTTGGGACTCACCCTGGTTTTTTACTGAAACATGTATGAAATCATGCTTAGCATCTTGGTTTCTACCTTATACAGACTGAGTACTGTAGAATGTCTTCTGCAGGGTATGGAGAAAGGGGAGAGCTCATGGAAGCAACCTTAAACCCCAGGTTTGTGAGATCTCTTCACCACAACAGTCTAGTTGAGGGTGTTCTAATACTGTAGGAAGGAAGCTCCAAATACCCGTGCTTTAGTTTCATCATGGCACAATGGAGGCATCATTTGGAGCCAGACAGAGATGGATTTGATTCCCAGCACCTCTGTAAACTGCTCTATCAAGTCAGGCATCTACAGAGTGCACAGCTTTCTCAAACTTCAAGGTGTTTATCATGAAACCCCCTCTGGGAGGTTATTGTAGGCTGTATGTATAATACCAAACACATAACGGGTAGTAACATAGCAGGCATTCTATAGAACCTATTCATTTTAATATCTGAAGTCTCATTAAGAAAGATAAGTAGGAAAAAAACCTATACTTGGTGCATGATTATTTGGTTTACCTTGGCCTTATTTCAGGAAAGTATGTAGAACACCACTACCAAAAACAAAAACATCTGATAGCCATTTGTGTTCCCCTTGGTAAATGATTTTGACTATCCACTGTAGTCTATTTGCTCTAACTTGCAGAAACTATATTTTAAGTTGAAAACATGTTGCATGGCATAATAACTCTTCTGCTCATTGATGTTTCCCTTAGCACCCACAAGAATACCGAGAACACACAAGGCATTCAATAAATATTTTAAAATTCATATGCACCCAATTTTTATAATCTTTCTTAATGCGGACTCTAAAAGCAAACTGAACTGGGTTCAGTTCCTAGATCTGACATTATCTCAGGGAAACTAAACTTTACCAGGATTCCATTTCTTTATCAGTAAAACAGTAATAATAAACCTCATCTTTTAGGACCTGCTTATAAATAAGTTAAAGGACATAAAACATTCCCATAGAACTTGGGAAACAGTAAATCATCAAAAGTATTAACTATTTTTATCCTACCTTTTTAATATGGTGTCACCTATCAAATATGTTATAGCAACTATCAGATACAGTTCCACATGTGTTTTTCTGGAAATAGAAAATTTAAAGAAAGAAAGTAAATATTAACTTTAACATGAAAATTTGATAACATACTTCCTAGTTTTCCTATGAAAACTTGTCCATCTGAGAATATTTTCAACCATTCAAGGTGTTGGGACAGGTAAGTTTTTTAGTGAACGTTAAGTCCATACTTGTACAGAGAAATACAGTATGTCTTGATTTCTCTTTAGCTAATTGTAACAAAAGAATTCAGAAACTTCAAAGATGTGCATTTAACTCCAAGATGACAAACACCCTATTTGCATTTCTTCCAAGAAATAGTGATAATTGCCCAAGTAATTTTTTTTAAGGAGTCTAGACATGGCCTTAAAATCTTTCTAGCACATTCCTGAGAGCCCACACAAAGGACAGAACTTATTTGCTATCAATGTCTGGCCTTATTTCAATAGAGAATCTTGGATATATGATTTTTTCCTGTAAGTTAGTTTGCTTAGAATTAAGCAGGAAAGATCTTTAGCTCGCAGCCAGAATATATGGGACCTTTTCTGAAACAAACTAATGTTTGTTAAAATAATTTCAAATCTTTCATCTGATCTCAAGTTTTCTCTTACCAGGTTTGGTTTATTTTTGTCAGTATCAGCAGAATAGTGTAAAAATTAAAATACCTGGCTTAAGTTTTCAATTTTAAAATGTTTGCTGACTTTTTGCATTCTCTTCTTTACTCTTAGATGATCAATCACAATGACAAGGATTTTGTCATCACCCTGGAGTATTTCGTGCAATCAATTAAACAAGAACATGAATAGCTTTGTGTACAACAGTATGCGTGTTTTCTTTTTAAAGTCAGTGTGAATCATCTGATTGTTCATATAATATGACTGTGTATTTTAAGGAAATAATTCATTTCCTGTTGCTTAAATTTTCCCATTCATTTTGAAAGCTGGTAATAGAAATGGTAATGACTGACTTGTTTTTCTTTAAATTGAAGTTAAAATGATGACATTTGCATGTGCAACTGGTTTTGAAAAATGAGCAATTCTTGTTAGTTTATTTCTAAATTGATAAAGTGGAGACAAAGAACATTTTAGTCCCACTCCAGCATTCAGTGAGTGGTGATCTTTTCAAATTTCTCAGGCCCAAGTTATACCACACATTTAAATACACCATGCTTATGGAAGAGATCTTGTCACTACACGGAGCATGCCCTATCTCTTTTATCTTTGTTTCTTGCAAATTGACTTGTATAGGGATGTTCACAAAGTTGGAACTGCATTGTTAATTTGTTACTAGTCTGTAATGTCATCTTAGCTCACTACTTAATAACCTGGAATTGGATTTGCACCCAAACTGTGGAAGATGGCAAAATTCATCTTACTTCTCCAAAGAACTATAGTTCTCCTCAAAGTGGTGTCATTTTAATGTAAATAGTTCAACCCAGTTAGTCCTTACATTTAAGACTCTGAAGTATTAAGTGTGAAAACCTTCAAATCCAAGCTTCTATAGATTTTTATTTTATCCTGTATCATATAGGTCTATATTTAAAGGCTCTATCTCTTGCCCCCTTTCCCTGCATTTTTATGTAAATGCATTGTGAGCCTAATGTGTTTATAACTATTAAATGCCATGTGTTGGTCTTCTGTGCTATAATAAAGTACATCCGTGCCTTCCGAATTTCTCTGGCAACTATCTCCACGTTCACTGTCCTCCAATCAGCATCTGCAAATGTAACCACTTAAATCTGATCCCACTGTCTGAATCAGTTACTCAGATAAAAGGCAGCCAAGATCTAAGCCCTGCTCCATGTGGGACCCTCTTAATACTTCCCCCCAGAGTGGACATGGTTCCTCTTACCAGGAGTGTCTGTTTTTTGTTTCTTTCACTCATTCTTTATCTACTCCCATGTCTCCTCCTGGATTCCTGCAAACTCTGTCTTAAGCAGGAACCAATTATGCAGAATTTAACCAAAGGCTTTCTGAAATTCAAAGTCATAACATATGTACTGTCATTCTCAACACTGCTGGTACCACTTCAGATTGGAAAGGATGTTAAATAGGCAGGTATGTTTTCTAAAACTGAATTTATCATTTCTATTTTATTCCCTGGGTTAAAAAAAATCACTATTTGGTCAACTTATTATTTTTAAAATTTTAGCTATTAAATATATACTAATGCTGCATTATCCTTAAAATTATTCTTGATTCCAGAAACTTAGCTTGATTGATTAATTTTCTTTGAATTACCTTTAGGCCAATCGACTATTCTATTTTGTTTATTTTCTATCAAAGTGAAATGGTAATAGCAGTATGCAACTGAAGTACAAAAGTTCAAAGTCCTGATATAGGTTTATGTTTTTACAGAAATATACAGGTCTTACATGTAGCTACCCTTAGAAATAAGCCAGAGAGGTGTGTTAATTCGAGCTCTTTCAAGCTGCATGTTATGAAACTCATTCTATGCAGACACCTCATTTGTTTACTGTCTATGAAAGCATAGCTACAGTTTATTTCATTCTTCAATAAGTTAGTAAGCCTTTATTGCTCTCATGATGACTAAATTTTCTTAGTTTGAGTTTGATTCAGGTTTTACCAAGGCAAAGTGGTAAAGTGAGCTTGTTTTGGCTTTGGGTGTTCAATAGTTTCCCCATCTATTGACTAGGAGGTGTTGGTGAGCTGTTGGCATGTGCTTTATAAACCTTGCAGACAATGCCATATATATTTTTATTTTCACAGCGTCTTCTCAGGAAGGTATGAACAGTTCTATTTTTTCAGATGAGAACATTGAGATTTAGGAAACTTTTAGTAATCTACATAATGTCCCAGAGCCAAACTATTAGAGCTTGCATTCAAACACCAGAAACATCTGCAACTGAACTATATTCTTAGCCACTTCATACATGTTGCTCCAGAAAATGTATATACATACATGGAGACATACACAAAAAAAAAATGACCTCAAAAAAAAAAAATCTCATTCATGAACCCCAGATTAAGAACCTCTCTTCTGAGTTAAAGAGAAAGCTGAAGGAAATCTTGGCATTTTTTTTCGGGGGTGGGGGGCACCACGTTTTATTGGAAGGGAACAGACATCAGAAATCAGGAGAGAAATTCTAGCTTAGAATTTGTCATTGTTTTTGGCTAGGCAATTTTTTCTTAGGTCAGATAGTAAATATTTGGGGGTTTGTGGCATGTGATACGGTTTCTATTGCAACTATGTGATTACATAGCTGTAGATGAAAACAGTCACAGACAAGAAGAGTAAATGAGTGGGCATGGCCAGATTTGACCTGTGGGGGCTCCCACTGCTAACCTCTCAGATAGACACAACATGCTGTCTTTTATAGAAACCTGGGTTTTGTGATGAGGATACAGGAAGAGGCACAGAAGGAAGTCATGATTTTAAGCTTATCTTACTCTGGTACATTCTCTAAATAATTATTCATTAATATGTTTTACCAAGAAGAAAAGCTTCTCAAAGGAGCTCTGTTACTATCAGTGGAGACCAGGCCATAAAAACTAGCTTTTTACTCTAATAATGAAAATAGGTATCAGTCATTGGCTACTTAGGAAGGGCATGGGGAACTTCGCTGAATATAGAGCTTCTAATGTACTAACAGTATAACGTTTGGTGTGGGAACTTGGTAGTGACAAGTTCTGGAAGAAATTAGACACAGTTGCAAGGCTCATTATTAGATTTTTGGAAGAAGGCTAACATGAATGTGATGTTCAAGGGAAGGATTCCACATGGAGATGTGGAAAGTTTAGTGGAATTATTAGAAATAGACTGTAAAACGATGTTTGACATCAGGGCTTTAAAATGGCCAAAATGTAGCCAGAAAAAAAAAAAAAAAAAGTTGACGTAAGCCCTGGGACATAAAACAAAAAGTTAAGAAGAGTAACAATTAACAAAAAAAGTATTTGAACATTAAAAAATTGTTAAAGAAATAACATACATTTTGGGTAATTCATTTCAAATGAAGTAATTTAGAAAAAATGCATGCATTTGGTCTTTACCAGCTCAAAATATAGGTCAAGAATGGGATACTTGAAGGTTAGAGAAGAGGACCAATACAATTATGTTGCATGAAATTTACACATAAAAAAAATTGTCCATGTGATCAAATTATTACAAAATGGGTTTTTTGTTACTTCACTTTATCATGTCTCTCCATTTCAATGGCTTCTTCCTCGCATCACTTAGTGCAACTAAGCGTTGGTCAAATGGTTATGAACACCTTATAAACTTCTCATTAGACTTAATTAGCCACCACCAAAATTATGAAGATTTCCAGGGCAACTTCTGTATCTTACGGACCCATAAAGCAGGAAAGGGACCATATTCCTGATGTCTGTCTGGTCTGACATTTCTACACATAAAACCATTCAGAACTATTATTTTTTGTGGGGGCTTAGATTTATGACAACATACAGATGTTTCCATTTCACCTAGAGAAAAAAAATCTGTTACATAGTATCGAAGATAGAACTTAATTGAAGCCATCAGATGATGATAGAGAAACAATGCTGCACTTCAGATGACTTAAGTACAGCTTTGTCCCTGGCCCCCTCCCCGCTCCCTAGCACCCTGTGGATTTCTTCCTTGGCCTTTCCCCTCTTTGAAGTCAGTGGGAGCTCTGAGCTTAGAAAAGTCACCCAGAGTACAGAGGGGCATAATGACAAGGCTGTTTGACTTTCTGCCCTTGCAAGGATCATGGGGTGGATGAATTAGTAAGCAGAGAAGGAAAAAAATATCCTAACCTTGGTCCAAATGCAAAGCAAGCATTTCTCTTTCTCTTTTTTTTGAAGTTCGATATTGTTTCCTTTCTTTTTATTTATTTTTTTTTATTTTGTGTTTTTACCTTTGCCCTTCCTGTTTCCAACAGGGGTTGGAAGTACTTAAAACTCTGCAGAAAGTATGTTCTGTTGATATTTCTCACAGAGACTGGAGCAGAAAGTATGACTTATGAACCTCTACTGCTTTGATGCACTATCTCTAACACTGGGAGCGCAAAGCATGAATGTATCAGGCTTGCATTAGCTCTCACGGGACTGCCAAGATCCAGGAGTCCTGATGACAATTTCAAAAGATGAATAACCAAGCAGACTCCAGTGTGCATTAGCACGGATAATTAGTAGAGGGCATTACCCATGCTTTTCTTAAAGTGAGATATTTAATGTTCTCACTTAATTGTATATGATTTTCAGAAGTATCATTTATTAAAATATTTTGAATCCTTAAAATATATATTTTATAAACCCTTACCATAATGGCCCTTCACTACATTTTTAGTAAGCTGTTAGTATTTATTAAACATACAATTGCTACCTTATTAAAATAAAAATTGATGCCAATTGGAGGTACTTAATTTAATGTATTACCACTTTGGCTAGTTAATATCAACCTCTCCCATACTTTCCAATAGATGAATAAAAAATTTAATTACTATATATTAAAAATTTCTGGGTAGTTTACTTTTATTACGTTATTGGATTTATTTTCTCTTTTAATCTCCCTTGACTTTTCCTGAGCTTACATCTTTTCAATCACATAAGACCAAGACATTTTCCTTGGCTCTATAGTCGAAGAATTGCCCGATGTATAGTGAACTGATAGAAGGTTTTTGACAGCGACCAACTGAATATATTTTAACTCAATAGATGTTAATTGAACACTGTTCAAATGTAAGAAACTATGCTAAACATTACAGGGGATAGAGAAAGAGGCCTCAGGGTGACCAACTGTTCTGGTTTGCCCAAAACTGAGGCGTGCCTGGGTAACAGATTCCTAGTGCTTCAACTGGGAAAGTCCCAGGCAAATGAGGACAGGTGTTCCACCCTAACTAAAGTCCTGTTCTTGGAAGCTTACCTCAAGGACGCAAGGACAACAAATAAAGAACATATGCCATCATAGCAACTTTTAGAAGATGGTCTGGCAATACAAATAAGTACATATTATTTCTGAGTGACCAGAAAATGCTGCTACAGCAGTTTTGTCAATATTGATGATAATTGGCATGATTTTGGCTTTATCTTGCTTTAATGCAAAATCTCATAGAACACATGATAATTATTGCATACTTCTGACAATTCTGAAATGCTAAATAATTCAAAAAGCTGCACTAAGTTCTCCTTAACTGTATTTTCGTGGTGCTAGAAAATTATAAACATTGAGATAATTAGAAAATTATAAACATTGAGATAACTTAAGCATGTTCAGAATTGTTCAGAGCATTTCCTAATGTAACCCTGCTGGTAGTTCTGCCTACTACACATGAATTAATTTATCCAACAATTCCATAAGGTATTTCCATCTTACAGATGGAAGCACTGAGGCTTAGGGAAGGTTAAGTAGCTTGCCCAAGGTCAAAACGTAAATCATAGCCAGGATTTGAATGTGAGCAGTCTGGCTTGAAAGCCTAAGTTCTTAACCATAATTTTTACCTGCCTCCCTGCATCAGCACTTGATTTGACAGTATAGTAAATATTATTCAATTTAAATGGAACCTAATAATCAAGAGGGTTATCTTATAGCTAGCACAGCAAGCTCATTTCAGGCTTGAACTAGCTTTCCTAAATTTTAGCTTAATTTTTTTCCCCATTATATCATAGTATCTCTGAAAAAAAAAAGTTTACTTTTCCTCATACCTACCATAATGTCAGCCCAACTAATAGTATTTCATTTATTCATTCACTAAATTATAGAGAAAGTGGTACTGGGGAAATCAAAGGAATGGTATAAATGATCACTTTCTTAGCATTTATTATCTAGCAGGAAGTATTTATTTTGTAGTCCTTTATTATATTTTAAACGCTGTGGTATTCATATATGGATGTTAGTTTCATTTGAACAAGGAAAAAAAAGGGGCGGTTCTGCTCTGGGTGAAGCAAGTAAGCAAGATTTAGAACTCCAGCTACTTGATGCCCATTCCCCCTTATCCAGGAGGAGAGACCATCTAGAGCTCTGACCAGCATGGCTTAGGAACCATTGCTATAAATTCTAGGGCAATGGCGTCTGTGGCCCCACTGCAGTGAAATAATGGATATCTCACAGATACGGTCAGATTTGATTTTGGTCTTAAAGCATAAGTGGCAGTGCATTGATTCTCCACAGGGAAGTCATTTTAATGTGTGGGGATGGCCAGCAAGATAAGCCATTTCACAAAATCAGGGCATTTGAACTGAAAGAGGATGATAAAAAAGATGGTGTGAGATTTTAAAAGGCTTGCATGTGTATCATGCCTCACTAATATCTTATGAGAGGATGGCAGCTAAAAACAAGTGTATTAAGGAAGGAAGCTGAGTCCTCAAAACAGGCTTCACACACATGAAATTTTGCTCCCAAGGGGATGTAATGACCACCACACTTTACATTTTCTCATAACTTCAGGATAAATGACATTAGAAGGACCCTTGAACTGTTAGAAAAATAAAACTTTCAGTGAGATTTAAGATTTATAATCTTAAAGAATTATAGAGTTCTACTTCGTAAACCTAGATGAGAATGCACTTAAAATATAAGACGACAAAATAATATAAAATCTCATTAAATGATATGGCTTACTGATCATATTTTCAGACTTCTATATGCTGTTAGAAGTAGGTAATGATGTGGCATGGCTATCTGTATCCTGACTAGTCCCTTGGTTAAGTTCCGAAGTCTCCAGTACAGACTAAAAAGAGTTCCAGTGTTTCACTGGAATCCCAATCTGTTTCTGGTCATTGTCTACCCACAGCCAAGAGTTTTAGGATGGATTATAATGTCCAATTGAGTTACATTTACTAACCTTAAGAAGTTAAAATTAAGTCGAGCAACATATAAAATAATTTAAACTATAATATCAATATTCTGATTTTAGAATATATTCTATGTATTTGCTAAATTGAGAATTTAGCCAATCAGTGTCAATGTTGCAATTCCATTTTTAAATGTGTTAAGTAATGAATCTATTTTTGCAATTCTATATTGAGCCTAATACAGTTTATACACACTATTGAATGATTAAAGAGAATACCATATATATTTCATTCATAAGATTCACTTAAGTACTTAGGATGGTTTATATCAATTGGATAATTTAAGTATTTAAAGATAAAATAAAATACAACACAATCATTCCATAAATAGTTTAAAATATCTGAGAAGTCTATTTAAATAAATTTTATGTAAATGAAAAAAAAATTAAGGCCCCTTAAAAGTGACCCTCATCATTTGCTGTTCTTACTAATAGATATAGAAACGAAACATAACAACTCCCCCCCCCCCTCAGTTTTAGGGCATGTAATTTTAATAAATTTAATACTGAATATTTAAATCAAAATATTTGTGAATAGAATATCATCCTTGAGGACATCAAAACAAACACTGACATTAAATAGGTAAACAGAATTCATTATAAATGAAAATGGTCTGTGATATTAGTAAGTATGTAACACTTCAGAAATGGAGAGGTAATTGTACTAAAAAATAATAACATAAATAAAAAGCCACTATGTGATTAAAGACACTCCATGAAAACCAAGGGAAGGTTGAGTTTTAAATAGATATCATGTGACTTCTCAGGTGTCTTAGCCTTCAGGCAAGTAGGAACTAGAATTATGAGGGGAGTCAGGGTAAATACTGTTACATGGAAGAAACTTCCATGGCCCTAATGGACCACTTCACAACCTGCACAACAAATGCCATTATCTGACATTCATAATTCTCATACCACCTCTAAAAACAAAATGATATAGTTCCCAATGTAATTAACAAGTGGGTGATGATTCCAGCCTTAATTTCATTTGATTGAAAAGTTATGGCATCCATGATTGAAGGTTAAGTATGGGCCATATAGTTAACACTGTATTAGCATTCAGTCTGCAGCTTATATTGCAATCACCCATTACTCCTCAAGCCTGCCAGAAAAGTAGGAGTCCTGTGATATCAGGAATGATTGAATGATGCATCATTTTGCACATGGTTGATAAAGGAGATATTTTGGGGCTGATTTTATTAAATAGCTATGTAGCTCACATAGCCTGATAATACAATTTGGCAATCAAATTTGAGAGCCATTTTGTTTTCTAAATAGTTTGGATCCCTCCGGAGGGAAACAAATCCCCCCGCACACTTTCAGCCACTACAGAGGCAAAAGTATTCATTTGTGAGAACCACATCAAGGCAGTGGTTGGGGGTTTCCTTCAAAATGAAACATTTGTGGCTAGTTGACACTGCAGAAGGTTGGGTTGAGCAAACTGTATCAAGAGGGAAGTGTCTGCTGACAGTTTGACAAAAGTACATGTTGCTTTTGCTTTACCAGAGGAGAGGTTAGGTGTTACACCACCACTCCCAATGAGACCTTAGGGTATTGTGTAGCGATCCGTTCACAGCTTTTCCAGTGATGAATGAGGTCTTAGCAGATGCCTTGCAGAGAGGGCTAGAGAAGAATAGATTCCTCATATGTCTGCCCTTTTCCCCTCAGATTGGGCCAGGCAGATGATTAGGGAAAGAATGGTCTGGGCAGTTTAATGAAACCCATCTGCTTTCGCTGTGTAAAGAAAAGTCCTTCAGGAGCTCTTGTAAAGCAAGGCAATTTTTTTCAAAAATCATATATATGTATCTATTTTACACACACACACACACACACACACACACACAGCAAAATATTTACTTATTTATTCCGAGGATAAAACTTCCGCTGCCTGTATTCCCACCTGGGTGGATATGTTCTTATATCTGCATCCAACATGGGCGCCTGATACAGTTTTGACATCAGTAGATGGTTTGTTTAGACTGGTCACAGAGCAAACTGAACCAGTGCAAATCCAAACCTTTCTAACCAGTTAGCATTGCTAAATAGCATGGGAGATTATTTTATTTTATTTTATTTTAGATTTTAGTTATTTATTTGAGAGAAAGAGAGAACACGAGTGGGGGGAGGGGGAGAGGGAGAGGAAGAAGCAGACTATATGCTGAGCAGGGACCCTGACATGTGGTTCAATTCTAGGACCCCGGGATCATGACCCAAGCCTAAGGCAGATGCTTAACCAACTGACGCTTAACCACCAGGTACCCCACATAGGAAATGTTAAAGCAAAAGATAATTTATTGAAAATATCTGAATGTATTGATTGCATGAAGTATTGAAATCAGACTAATTGCTGCCTTTCTTACAATGTCTTCAGGACTGGTTCTCACACAGGACCTCACTGATGATGTTTGAAAGAGATTTTATTCTCCGCACACTAGCCTAGATATTCTTTTATTCCATCTGATATATTTTTGTTTGAATCAGGTTTATATCAAAATTCAGTTAAAATCACTTCACACATGTCCAGTATTTAGTATATTGCAAACTATGGATAAATATGTATATATCATATTACGTAAGTATCTGCTAAAGAAAGAATAAAACATTCAGAGAAATACCAATTAATTAAAAAAAAAAAGCAAAACGCATTGACTTTGCTGAATATTTTCATATTGAAACTTCGTAGTTTTTGATACTTTATGGCATTTCTTAAATAGTTAACCAAAAGGTACTATTTCTGCCAGACTTGTATTGATAAAGAGAAACAAGATGGCCTGGATTGATATACCATAAATGAATTCAAATTTTGGGGACTAGCCTTCAAAACAATTTCATTTTATTATATTTGTTTTAATTGAATATGTTCTTCATAAAATGAAAGTGTTTTATAAGAAATGCTTAGTTCTTTCAAAATTAGGGCAAGCATTTTTCAAAGCTTTATAAAGAATAGCTAGGAGGTTAGCCTGGTGCTTCAAGTGGTTATTTAAAGACATTATTTTAAACTATTAAATGTTATGTTTATTCTCTTCTATGAAGAAACAACTCATAACATCAGTTTTAGAACATGAACACCCCATCTACTTTAATGCATGTAATATAAACCTGTTGAGAACTTCCATGATAAGGCAGGCTGAGTAGGAGCAAGTTATAAAAGCTTCAGGGAATTTAATGTTTATAACAAAGATTCTTAAACTTTAGAATGCACCAGAATCTCCTAGAGAGCTTTTACAAAACACTGCTGGTCTCCACTGCCAGAGTGTCTGATTCAGCTGGTCTGGGGTGGGGCCGGGCACATGCCTCTTTTACAAGTTTGCAGGGAATGATGCCACTACTGCTCACCCCCAAGGGCTTGCCTCGAGAACCACAGGTTTGTACCAACAATTCCATCATCGAACGTAAACCCACTGCGAATATGCGAAATGATGGGTTAAGTTAACCATAAAGAAAGAATGTTCTTCCTTCTGTTTGAAGAAATGGCAATTTTCTTTTTATCTTCTTTTTTCTTGCTTAGAAAACTAAATAGGAACCAGAAAATTGGAGGAAACATAAATAGGCCATTGCTTTATATTATAGTAGTTGGACCTTGCTGGAGAAGTTTCTAAATCTCACTCAGCCTTAAATCAAGAGGCATCCTTCTTCTCTGTTTCTAGAACTTTTTGAGGTGATATGGTAATTATTTATAATTACCTTATTTTATCCTTAATCATTTTTATTTGTGTGTGTCATCACTCCATAACAGAACAAGCTTTATATGATAGTGATATAACTTTTTGCAAAAGCTCTGCTTTCTTTACTCATGCAAACATTATATGTTTACCCTTGTTGGAATATTTCCAGGTCTTTGAACTATTACAAATTCATATAAGCCTTAAGGGTTGTGGCTCTTCCTCCTCATTGCTGGAGTCACCTGGAACAGCCCACAATAGGCTTTACCCTGTTGGCCTAGACATCATTGCTGCTCCATTACCTAGAACATCAAAACTAGGCGTCATGTTTGGATAACAGGGATGTGCTTCATGCCTGGTCCACGAACCGATGTAAGCCTTTTTCTCCAAATGAAAGCAAGAACTACCCCTTTCTTTGTGTTTGCTCTCAAACTGACTCCAGACTTAATCCCCATAACAACAATAGGGGAATTTTCTGGAACCCTGGGCTTCTAGCCTGGCTCTCACAACAACATAGATACCCACCAGGTGGAGACTGACTGCAGAAGGAATTGTGAGCCTCATCAATGTCAGTGGTATCATTTTTACATAATCTTAAAAAAAATCATCTCTTCTCCGTATCGGCCTTCCTTCTTTTTGGCAGAACGTTGATTTGCATACACTTGCTAGTGGCTAGCAGGTAGTCTGGGCATGTTCCTTAACATCTCTGGGACTTAGTGTCTTTCAGTGGGTGGGTCTGAGTGCACTCACATGCTTTTCTGCTTTAAAATGGGTAGAGGCTGTGTGGCCAAGTAAAAGCAATTATAAATCACAATCAGAGTTTAAAAAATAACTTGGTCTGAGGTCAATATTCTTTGTCTTTCTTCAGCACTAAGCATAATCATGAGATGCCTAAAAATCATACTAGATGCAAATTTCAATATACAAGAGAAAAATTCCAGCCTATAAAGAAACTCACTTAGTTTTAATTTATAGAACATCTTACTTACTGCCTTTAAAATAGTTCATAAGCCAGTTGGATGACATCAAGAAAGATTCTAAGTTTGTCACTGTCCTTATACATTTTGTCCCTGACCAGAAAAAAAATGATATTCTGGAGTTTCATTTTGTTTTTTTTTGCATCAGAAAAATGATTTTCAGCAAGAATATCCCCAAATTTCCTCCCCCAGAGTCCATTTAAAATTCTGGCAAATGGCCATTTCCCAAATAAGTGTCATATTGCGGTAGCTGTCTGTACATTTTCCCCATATGTCCAGTTCTTGCTTTGGTCTTTTGATGAAAGTACAAGGAAGGTCTCAGCAGCCGTTGCCACTTAATGGAAGTGAACAGCGTTTTGAGAGACCCAAAATTTTCATCATTGAATCTTCTTAGAGAGGCTGCACACAGTCATTCTTCCCCAAATCTCCTACTGATTTTCAATGCAAATACTGCCAGCCTCGCTTGCTCATGGCCACAGGATTTAGTTACGCACTTGACTGAAAACCATGTCAATGCAAATTCAGGGGATAAACCAGCATGCAAATCCCCAAGGCTTCAGCAAGTTATAATTCAGCCACAGTATTAGCAAAACAAGATAGCAATTATGCAAGGAATCAGCTGAAAGGTTATTTTTAATTTAAAATTTTTGCATCTTTACAGCTGGGAAAAATGAAACCCTGCCTATTCTTTCTTGTAAAACCCACCCGATTGAAGCCTGAAGCCACAGGGTACATCATCACAGCCCTGTTCTAACAGGAGGTGCACACACATGTACATACAGTCACACGGACTGCTTCAAAAGAGAGTTCCGATAAGATTAAAATGTCCTGTTTTCTTCCAGTGTTGTTTACTAATCTTGCAGAGATCAGAGCATAACTGGCATCCATTAAAAGCTCTATATTTGAAGGTAATCAGCCCTGTGCATTTTTTCACCCTCATCTCTGACCTCTTATTACTTCTTCTCTTCAATCCCACTTCCGGGGGCTGTAGCTGAGGCAATCACTGCTGAGAAGGGCAAAGAGACTGCACTTTTTATCACAGTGTGAGGACCTCACTTACGACCAGGGATGCTATTCATTTACTTAGTGTGTTTCTGGAGAAGTAGATGTCTTCCCGTAGCGTACTCTTAAGAAGGCAACAACCACCTATTTGTAATACTCCACGTTACTCGTGATTTGGGGCAGGCAATGCATATCCTGTTGCAGGATTATCAGGAACCCAGAAAGACAGGCATGGTTTTGGAAGGGAGAAGGGGAGTCCTGTGGCCAAATACCATGAGGGCTGTGGTTTAGAAAAGCAAATAGCACACTTGAGAATTAGATGTTGGCCTGGTCTGGGTTAGAATCCAGGGTCTCCTCCTGACTGCTAGGTGAACAGACCAGGGACTAAGCTTTTGGGACCTGATATTCATTCGTAAGTGTCTAACTTCTTGCTTCTCAAAGTGTGACTTGCAACACGGACACCCCAACATCAGTAAATCAAAACCCACCTTATAGGAAAATTCCCAGGTGACTGTGTGTGTGAAAACTGACAATCAGTAGTTTACCATGCAATAAATATGTCCTCCATAAATGGTAACTTTATGTATGTACTGAGTACATATCTCCCTGACACTGTGGTAGGCTCAGTGGATATATCAAAAAACTGATATGAACACTGGCCTTTGCTCACAGAGTAGAAGAAATAGACTTGAATCTTGCAATGAGTGGCATGAAGTGGGCCTTTGCGCATATATATATATATATATATATATATATATATATATATATAATTTATTTAAGAGAGAGAGAGAGAGAGCAAGACAGGGAGAGCACAAGCAGAGGGGAGGGGATAGAGTGAGAAGCAGAGTCCCTGCCAAGCAGGGAGCCTGACATAGGACTCTATTGCAGGACCCTGGGATCATGACCTGAGCCAAAGGCAGATGCTTAACTGACTGAGCCACCCAGGTGCCCAGTACATTTCAGTTGTAATATCTGGTATGTTAACCAATCTTGTACTTGTGAATACATGCTAGATTCCTTTAGGATTATACTTTTCTTTTTTCTTCTTGACATCCAACCCTGGATTTCCAAACAGCTATGTGTCCTGCATTAACACAGGAGATGTAAATATCTCACTTTCTTCCTCAGTGGGGTTCTCTCAAAAAGGATATTTAGCCTGGTAGGCGAGATGTATCTCTTCACTATTCCGGGCAATAAGAGGAGCATCCGCTGCAGCTCATAGGGTTCTGAAAGGTCAAGCTCCCTCTCTGGACATGTTATATTATAGTAATTACTTTTCCTTGGTTTCTCCTCCTTTAAGTACTATTCTTGAGCCCCACTGAGTCCTGACCTACCCATCTAAGACTGCTGGTTCTTGAGTCACCATGTTGGGGGTAATAGCACAGCCACACAAAGTATCAATAGCTAGAGACCCAGAGGGACCAAACCTCCAAAATAAGAACGTAGGAAAAAAGGAACAATCTCAAACTCATTCCCATCCACTGACTCTTGATACTTGAATGAGGAGCTAATCAGTATCAGGACAATGGCAGGCACTGAAGAATTCTAATTACCATATACAGAAGACGTTTTCTTGAAATATTTTAACACTGTCATTAACTAATATTTATGGAGCATCATATCTCATTGATGCTTGTTCATTTGTTTGGCCAATTACTTTTGAATGCGAATCTGACCACATCATTCCTCAACGCTTAACATGCTTCAGTGGCTCCCTATTAGGCAGTGTGAACAAGGTGCAATTTGCTGCAATCCCTTTGTCTTCATGCCCCTTCCACTTTGGATCCTACCCACCTACCATACCAAAGACTAGAGATTTCCAGATCTGCCTTATAACTCCATGCATCTGAGCCTCTTATACTCATTCTTGAGTCTGAAATGTGCTTATTATTTCATTCTCTCGGAAGAGAGTTGTTTGTTTGTTTGTTTGTTTCCTTCAAAAGTTACTCCTATCTCCTTGCTGAGGCCTTCCTGCACTCCCTGAGCAGAACTAAGTAATTTGGAATTCCCAATAATGACTTCCATTAACTATCTTATTTTACTGTGTTTTTATGTTTACATAAATCTTTCTGAGTTTCCGCATCTATTTTCACATTATATTGTGATCTCAAGAGCCGAGATCCTGCCTTTTGAATTGTGTATACCCAGGGTTAATACAGTATCTGGAGCACAGGGTGACCTTGGGAAAAACGTGTTTAGAACATCAGGCAGGACAAATTGTGTACATTTTAATAAATGAGTGAATGAATGCACAGGGGTCATAAATTACTTCCATCCGTGATTGAAAGCAGAACAAAACTAAATGCCATATCCCTGCACGTTGCTTGTTTTGTAATCAATGCTGAAATATTTGTAAAATCAACAAAAAAGAATATATGGAGAGAGACAGACAGCTCTACCTCTTGTTTCCTGAGTACTGAAATTGTATAACTTGCTTACAATAACCCCACAAGTGTATGTAGGTACTTTTCAAACCTTTCAAATCAAATGTCATATTTGGAAAATATTTTATATTAGTAGAACAACTTCCATGGTTCCCTGAGCAATTTGTAAATATTATCTTATCAATTCTACTAAAGTAGACAGGCTGAAAACATTACACTTATGCTCCAGATGAGAGAGGCCAAAGGAGAATATGTGGGAGCATGTGTGTGTGTGTGTGTGTGTGTGTGTGTGTGTGTGTGTGTGTGTGTCTTTGTGGTGAGGGTGAAAATCAGCTCTCGCTAGGCTAACTGCTCTTTAGTCTGTCTCTCTCAGCTCATTATGAGTCTAAATAAAGATCACCACTGACAAGATGATGGGACAGTGATCTGGAGCGATCATTTAAATGACTCTCTTACCAGGTCTCACACACTGTTCATTCTTTGTCATGCCAGGCACTAGCCAACAACAAAATTTCTCTTTCTCGCTCCCTTTTAATCTCTGTGTCAATCTCTCTCACTTCTTCTTTCTCTATCTTAATAATGGCTTCCTACAACACTTTCTGTCTCAAATTGGGGAAAAATAAAAAAGTATGAACCAGTTCTTCTCTCAGATAATTCACAATTTGATGGTATGCCAAAATTTGTTCTCTGTTTTAATTGGGGCTTGTTTATACATTACAATAAGAGCACAGTCCAAACTCTATGGCAGAAGTGTAAGTATGAATGTGGTCCAGACTATCTGAGCCTGAGCAAGGCTTCAGGGTGCACCTTCTCTGTGCTTTAAACTCTTCACTAGTAGGGTCACATCTCAGTTTATCTGCTCTCGTCACCTGTTACCCTTCAAGGGATTCCAGTCATGATGTTGGCCACATTTTCTCTCACTCATAGGGTTCTCAATCCTGCTTTAACTTGTTTTTCCTTCTGCATAAACTACCTTCTCCACATAATCAAATTCTACCCAGCTTTCTTGATGCACATCCCATCCCCTCAAATAATGCTGTTTCTTGGTAATTCCTTTTTGTCCCTGAACTACTAGTAAATATTACAAAAGTTAACATATGATCACCTGAATGTTCTAAGGAAGGATGTTCTAAGTTTACAGATTTTTACAAATATCATTATCTTCAATTATTTAGTTTCCTCCAAAGGCTGAACATGGTGGGGGCTCAATAAACACTTCTTGCTTAGGAGTTGAGATTAAGGTATATTCATTTATTTTTCCTTTGCTTACACCATACACTCACATCAACTAGCTTTTATTTATATAGTTATCTATGCTGAGGTTCCTTCTCTATACCTTCAACCTTACAAATGCCTACTTCACCTTCAAAACCCAGGGCACTGAAGAAGTTCTCCTTGGTCATTCCCAGAATGAATGTGTTTTACTTTCATGCTTTTATGATATTTGATTCGGTACTCTATTTTAGCTATAACTGCATGTCCTTACATTTATCAAATTCAATACCACTTGTAATAGATGGAAAAAGGCCCTTCCACTATCCACTTCCTGATCTTTGTAACCTGTGAATGTTACCTTATAAGGTGAAAGAAAGAAAGAAAGAAAGAAAGAAAGAAAGAAAGAAAGAAAGAAAGAAAGAAAAAGAAAAGAAAAAGAAAGGAAGAGAAGGAAAGAAGGAAGGGAAGGAAAGGAAGGAATGGAAGGAAGGAGGGAGGAAGGAAGAAAGTCTTTGCAGATAGGATGGATTTAGGGATCTTGAGAAGATTATCCAGGATTATCCAGATGAACTCTAACTGTAATCATACCTAATTTTATAAAAGGAAGGCTGGAAAAGATTTGAAGCAGATATAAAGGAGTCGGTGACATATAGACAGAGCAGATATTTGCAGATACTGATCTTGATGACTGGAATGATGTAGCCACAAGCTAAGGAATGACGGCAGCTCTCAGAAGCTGGAAGAGGCAAGCAAGGATTCTCCCCCAGAATGCATGTCCACACTGATATTCTGTTCACCTCATTCGTGAGGGCTCCATCCTCACAACTTAATTACCTCCCCCAATCCCCACCACCAAACACCATCACCTTAGGACTTAGATTTCAACACAGGAATGTTGAGGGGACACAGACGTTCAGTTCATAAGAACTCCATTTCAAATAAAACTCCAGGTTCTACGTTGTCTCATGAAGCCTATAGTTCTGACTTCATCCCCCACCACTTTCTGCTTCACTCTTTATGTTCTAACACACTGGTTTTGAGATTTTGTAATAAATCAAACTCACTTTTACCTTAGAGCCTTAACAATGGGCTTTGCACTTTCTGACTGAAATCTTATTTCCTCCACTTGGTAATTTATCATCATCACTTAAATATTAAGAAGTTAACTGGTTCTTCTCTGCTACAACAGCCAATTATAGTTCTTTGTACAATACTTTATACATTTCTTTGTATACTCTCCATCTTTCCTCACTGAAATGTAAGCCTCATGAGAGCAGGAAGAGCCTGTCTATTTTACTTATCTCTGTCCAGGGTCTAAATCAGTGATTAGCATATAATGGTTTCTCAGTAAATATCTGTTAAGAGAATAGAATGCAAAAATGAGACCATCCATTAATGACACCCAATTAATGAATAATCTACACATCTCAATATAAAAATTATTTCTAGGTCATCAGTCTGCATTATAACAGAGACACACAGAAAGATACTTAGGCAGGATTCCTCAGCCTCAGTTTACACCAGATGTGTCAAGGCTAGACCTGAAAGGAGGGGAGGGTCTCTATATTTCAGGAAGGGCCATCCCCTCCATGCTGCATGTCTCCAGCTACAGGTTACACTGGTGCCTCCCTATGACATTTCCATGTGTCTGGCCCATTCTCCATGCTTAATAATTCTCACCGCATGGCTTGTGGGCTTCTTGCCAATGATGCCTGCTGAAGATACTCTCATAGCTCTTCTGTCTTGGCCACTCCCTGGTTCACTTGATCACTTTCACAACTCTTGGTGGCCCCACCACCATGCTTCCCTGTGTTTATCTTTCTGAAGATACTGTTACACCATAGCCTCCATAACTCCCCCATTTCTCATTCACTTCTGCTCCAGGAACTCCGGGCTCCTATCAACAGTGTGCACCATATGTCCCTGTCTCTTTGAAACCACTGTAAGAGGGCCTTACCCCCTAGTTTGTCTATTCACAAAAGGATCAAAGCTAATTACCAATCTGATGTCTGCTTGTACTTTTCTTTTTCTTCTTTCTCCTTCTGCTGCAGTTTGGGGGAAAACATGGAAATTTGCAGATTTGGCCTAATACTTTTAAGTCTTTCATAGGAAGTTTTTTTTAAACAAAAACAGTATTGGTTATATTGTCCTTTATTCCCATTTTGTCTACTTCTAAATCCAGTTTGTTTGAATGTAAATGAATCCTATAAGAAAAGACAAATAGAATTGCTCCATCAGTGGAAGATATCATCATCACCATTAGTGTCATTATTAAACACAATTAACAAGATAAATCCTAACTTTTATTCTCACTTTTATTTTCTTTTATTTTTTTGCAAAAGTCCTGCAAATACAGCGAGTTTTCAATGTTTTAAAATCCCTTTTTTCATTTTCTCTTAGGGCTCCATGGCAATGAGTTGAAAACAGAATATTCTGAAAGTCAAGAGATGGCTCTTGTACATGATGTCAAACATCAGATTTAATTACTTGATCAATACACTTTTTGAAGTTATGCATACGAAGTCTCACGTGCAGGTCAAGATTTAGTTTGTGCTTACGAAAGAGGAAGAGAAAGAAAAAAAAAAGTAGTATCCAGCATGTGATAGCAATTTTCCTTTGATCATGTCAAAAGTCAGATATGTATAAAAGATGTGCTCAGCAGTGGTTCCAGCACATTCTCTTTCTTTAATTTGTGAATATGGTCTGTATATTCTGTTGTCAATATTATAAATCTGAAATATATTTTTTAATCTTTTTAAAAATTTTTTTAAAAGATTAAAAATCTTTTAAAAATTTTTTTAATAATAATATTTTTATTATGTTAGTCGCCATAGAGTACATCCCTAGTTTTTGATGTAAAGTTCCATGATTCCTTACTTGCATATATATTATCTTCTTTAATAACATCTTAGTTATCCTCAAACAACATAGTATCAATAGTATTGATGATTACATTTGATTAGTAAATAAACTTGCATAACATACTCCTTTGAGTAAATTACATGTTTCAGGTCCATACTTGAAATCTCCAAACTCCAAATAGGAGGGTAATCAGCTTTCAGATATCTAAAAATTGGTCTTAGAAAAACTATATTAAAGGATTATGAAAAATGCAAATTTACTTGAAAAATGAAGACAAAATAAATCCAAGGGAGCCGAAGTTAGTGATTAGCAATAGGAAAGATCAGAATCTCCAAAGTACAATGAATTTAAAAATCACAATGGATGGAATTTCTATTTAAATTGATTTCAGGGGCGCCTGGGTAGCGCAGTCGTTAAAGCATCTGCCTTCGGCTCAGGGCGTGATCCCGGCATTCCGGGATCGAGTCCCACATCAGGCTCCTCCGCTATGAGCCTGCTTCTTCCTCTCCCACTCCCCCTGCTGTGTTCCCTCTCTCGCTGGCTGTCTCTCTGTCACATAAATAAATAAAATCTTTAAAAAAAAAATAAATTGATTTCAAAGAATATGAGGGATGTTTCCAAAGAATTTTTTATCTGTTTGTTTTAGGAATCAGCTATCAGCCATTAAGTCAGTGTCTAAAGGCTAAAGCTAACTCTTCTACCCTCCATCCAGGGACAGCTTAGCTCTTTGCCTTTGCCAGCTGGGTCCCAGGCGTTTTCTTCTCTAGGAGGGCATCATGGCTTTCTACAAATTCTTCAAGGCATCATGCTGCCCATCATGCAACACAATTCTTGAAGTAGAACTGTGACTTATTCTGCCCTCTCTGCTCCCTACAGTCCTCCAGTGTCTTCCTGGAATCCTATACATCAAAGGGAGGAAGAACCTGTAATGTTGACAGTTGGGTCATTTTATTTTCGACCAAACATACTTTCTGTTTTTCAAGGATGAAGAATGAAAATAGTTCATATTAGTTTCAAGAGGAGAATCAATATGCTTAGCTATGAAACAGAGGTGTCGCCTGCAAACTGCCCCAGATGAGGGCGCTCTGGAGTGCTCATCTCCACCACCAGCCACTGGAACTCACACATCACATTGCTGGGTGTCCAGGTTTCCCCTCTGGTCTCACACTTAACCTGGGTTGAAAGACACTGCAGGGAGAGTTTTGCAGAGAAACTAGATGAGTAATTGGGTGATTCACTGGCATAGTGCTGGCTGGAACAGGTATGGAGTTCCCACACACAGGAAGATTGAATGGTGATGCCACAAATAGGGAATGTGTCATTTTCAAGAAAACCAGGCAGAGAGGTGGTAGGTATTCTGGACATTCAAATAGTGCCCCTTTCCTTTACAGTGGTTCTTAGATCAGATCCCAGATGCCCAAGCATTAGCACACCCGGATAATTCTGCCAGCTCAAACGCCTACTCTTCTTCTTGCTTACCCAATCTCATTCAATGTATGTCTCACAACCCCTTTCTTTCTCTCGATTGAACTATTTATGATTGTGATGATAATGATTCCTGCCACAGTACATGTAAATAGCATATCAGGAAAAGCCTATTCACTCATAACAAAAACCAAACCAAATGGAGCCAATAGCAATGCAAATGATTGTTTTGCTTTCCACAAGAAAAAAGAAGAATGAGATTTTAGAAAGAACTTGGTCTGGTGTTTCTTCCCAGGAGAGGAGAGGAGCTGTTCACATTTCTAGCTGGGAAAAATTGCCCCCCTTATAAAAATAAACAGGTAACTCCTAATGCAGGTAAAGGAGAAAGCAAGCAAACTAACAACAACTGACTTTAAAAAGCAACTGAACAAAAAAATGAGTTTTCATATCCTATCATATCTGTCCGGACAACCTCAAGCCTGAGTAGTTTTTGAAAAAAATACCCAGTGAAATTATAAATTTCAGCAGCTAATGATACTCATGAGGCTATTGGCATTGTCATCCAAAAACATTCTGATTCTCTAAACCCATCAATAATTTGAAGATTTTCTTCCTTTTCATTCTATTAACCTATTGTACAAATTGTCATTTATTTTTCATTTTTTAGCACTGATAAAAGTTTCAAACATATTCTTTTTCCAGTTTGTCACATGAAAAGTGTTCACAAGGTTTGATTTGATAACCCCCAAATACATTTATTTTGTTATCAAATGCTAAAGCTAAATATAAAAGATCTGTAGGCAAAACAAAATGTGACTGAATGTAAAATTAGTCAATAAAGATCAATAATTATCGCTATCACTCTGTTCTGCCATGTCAATATTTTCTCATCTATGTACACAATTCCCAAAACAGATTTTTTTTTAAAGATTTTATTTATTTATTTGACAGAGAGAGAAACAGCCAGCGAGAGAGGGAACACAAGCAGGGGGAGTGGGAGAGGAAGAAGCAGGCTCACAGCAGAGGAGCCTGATGTGGGGCTCGATCCCAGAACGCCGGGATCACACCCCGAGCCAAAGGCAGACGCTTAATGACTGAGCCACCCAGGTGCCCCTCAAAACAGATTTTGAAATGCTTGCCCTATAATTTTATATTTAATGAGAGTGCTAGCAAGATAAATCATACAGAGTTAAGATAAATAGGTTCTATGGAGGCAAAGCATAGAATCTCAGTTGCTCTTTGCAAGATTGTAAAGAAATTCTCTATGAAATAAGAGCACAGGACCAGATGATTTCCATGCTTCTTTCCAGCTCTTGGGACCTATGTGATGATCATTAGGCATTTTGTGCATGTTTCTTTTTGCAAGCTGGGGAACTATTTTTAAATGTGTTGTGGTCTAGTTTCTCAGCTCAATTTACTCATCTGCAAAAATGACATCGTATCCTCACTGCCTCACCTCAATGAACTTCTGTGACAAAACAGCACGTTGAGGCACTCTCTGGATTGAAAACACTGCAAATCATGATGGTAGTTCCCCTATCCCATGACATAAACTGTCACAAGGAAGTAGAATGTTGGAGTTAAAGTGTGTGGCCTTGAGAGTCTAACTCAGTTTGATTCTTCATCTCCTTAACACCACTGAGTCTGGCACCTACCTGGAGAGCAGGAATGTAGGCACCCACCTTACAAGGTTATGAGAAGAGAACAAGAGCATATGTGCCCAGCTCCCATCACAAGGTCATACAAATGACGAGCACTCAGAAAATGTGATTATTTTGTGTACATGTATGGCATGCATCTAGGCAGTGTTCATAAAACAAACCAAAAAAAAAAAAAAAGAGAGAGAGAGAGAGAGAAGAAAGTCTAAGTTTACTAATTTCTAAATGGGTTCACTTCCCAGAGATTGTTCCATCTAATGACAGGGGAGACAGAACTAAATAAAAGTTAAAGGTGTTTCACCTCTAAAGTTGAATAGAGTTAAAGGCGATAAATGGGCATGACTTGGAGTCCCATCGTCACAAACGAGTACTTTTCCATCTTACTTTTTCTAGCACTTTCGCCAGTGGTATATTGGAGCCAGCTTGTGAGGAAGCTGGTACGTATTAGCTTGTCAATTATTAAATTTTCAGGAGTTTTATGAGCTGGTTGAAAAACTGTGGTTGCTTAAAATCTGCCAAGATGGGACTATTTACATCAAGGAAATCGGCAAACACCACAAATTACGACTTTTTTCTTTTTTTGGTCCTGGAATGCTCGTTGTTAAACATTTACCAGCATACCACTGCTTTTACTCTTTGAAAACAACCCATTGATCGGGAGAAGTTAGCCCATATATTGCTCTCAAAGGAAGGAAATCACTTATCTTAAAAAAAGAAAAAGAAAAAGAAAAAGAAAACCCCATGAAACAAACGCTTACAGTGAGCGAGGCATCATGCTTTCTTTGAAACTGGCAGGCAAGACAGCACACAATCTATTGATCAGACTGAAATTACTGAACGTGACTTGAACAGAAAGACAGACTCAGATGAAACCATGCTGAAGAGAGGGTGGCCCCATCAGGGAGGACATCTCAAAAGCATCATCACGCTGAGCTAGCAGCAGACACCAGCAAACTCACCTCCTGAGATACGTCAGTGCCACCTTCACGACTCCCTTGACATTTCCAGCTGGAAGAAGACTGCTATTGTACTTCAGATGTTGTGATCTCAACTTTGTTGTAAAAAATGACAATGTTTTCAATAGATTTAATAAATCGCTACTAAATGCCTTTTGGTTTCTTTATATGTAGTTACTCTGAACTGAATGATTCATTGTAGCGAAAGGAATAGGCCCGTTGTGAAATCTCTTCATAGAAACAAAGAGAAAATGTGTTGGCAGTATTCTTTGTTTCACAATATGAAAACTTACAAAAATTTATTTGCTTTTAACACTAAAAGATGTTCCAATTGCACCTGTCATCCGACAATATTAAATATTTTAAAAGCAAGCAAGTCGAGACACATACTACCTTCCTAATATTAGTTAATATATTTAAACTCCTCCAATGTGTATGTTGAATCACAGAAACTGCAGGTCAAGCATTTGTGTGACCACAGAATAGGACATTTCTACAGCTAAAAGAATGGCTTACCTTGGGGGGCGCCTGGGTGGCACAGCGGTTATGCGTCTGCCTTCGGCTCAGGGCGTGATCCCGGCGTTATGGCATCAAGCCCCACATCAGGCTCCTCCACTATGAGCCTGCTTCTTCCTCTCCCACTCCCCCTGCTTGTGTTTCCTCTCTCGCTGGCTGTCTCTATCTCTGTTGAATAAATAAAATCTTAAAAAAAAAAAAAAAAAAAAAGAATGGCTTACCTTGGGCCTCAGTGTGCTGATGTCGAAGAAAAACTCCATAAGGAAATTTGAAAAACAAGGTTAAAACCCCAAGGTTTGCCATTTCCTGGCCAGGCCACCTTAAGTGAGGTACTAAAGTCTACTGGGCTCAGTTTACCAATTCATTAATTTACACCAGCATTTATAAAAAGGGGGGAATTGAACAAAGACAGTTTTTTGATATGTAACTCTTTATCACTGGAGGAAGAGAGATGAGTTGACAGGGTACCTGAATAAGCAGTGGGTCACACAAAAATTTCCGCTCACCAAATGATAATGGATTTCCTCAATATTTTGATTATGACTCACAAAATGTCTCAGCTGGACGCAGGACATTCTAAAAGAGAAAGTGCATTTCAGGTTCAGAGCCTTCTTAGAGAAGAATATCTAAATATGATTGAATAATACTGTCTTTTTATTTATTGAAATTATTTTATGGTTTCCATTATTTTTTAGATTATCTACTGCCATTTAATAACTTCTGTGAGAATATATTTTATGGCACTCTGTTTCCTGCTGCCTGGTAACAAGATTACAGCAGAGTCGTTCTTCACTTCTTTTTTGAGCTCCATTTCGTGTTTCTTAAAAGCTAAATGGGCAGCATCATGCCTGGATTCATGCACTCTTACGTTCATTCAGTTTTTGTATTGTGGTGAAGTAACACAGAACATAAAATATATCATCCTAACCATGTTGAAGTGTATAATTCGGGGGCATTGAGTACCTTCATATTGTTGGGCAACCTTTACCATCATCCAGGTCCAGATCTTTTTTCATCTTCCCAAACCGAAACTCCATGCTCATTCGACAGTAACTTCACATTTTCCCTTCCTCCCAGCTCTTAGCAACCATCATTCTATTTTCTGTCTCTATGAATTTGACTATCCTAGTTAACAGATGTAGGTGGAATTATATAGTCTTTGTCCTCTTGTGGCTTATTTCACTTATAACATCTTCATGGTTCATCCATGTTGTAACATGGCAGAATTTCCTTCCTTTAAAGGCTAAATAATATCACACGATACGAATATACCGCATTTTGTCTATTCATCCAATGATGGACACTTGGGTTGCTTCCATCTTTTGGTTATGAATAATGCTGCTATGAACATACGTATATAAATATCTATTCAAGTTCCTGCTTTCAGCTTTTTGGGGGTGTATACCCAGGGGTGGAATTGTCAGATCATGCAGTAATTCTGTTAAATTTTTTGAAGGACCACCATCTTGTTTTCCATTTTCCATTCTGTAACATTTACTACCTCACTATTTAACATTCCCACCAGCAACGCACAAGGATTTCAATGTCTCCACAGTCTCTCCAGCACTTGTTAATTTCTGTATTTTTTAAATAATAGCAATCTTAATTAGTGTGAAGTGGTATCTCATCATGGTTTTCTTAATAATTAGTGATGTTGAGCATCTTAGATAATAAGCTTATTGGCCATTCGCACAGTTTCTTTAGAGAAACATCTATTCAAGTCATTAGCCCATTTTTTATTTGATCAGCTTGTTTGTTTTATGTTGTTGAATTTACTTTTCTCCCCCCAAAATGACCTACATTCTAGCAACAGAGAAACAAAAATAAAAATACTGAAATGTAAATGGTCTTGGTAAGTTATGAACGAAGAGCCATGTGACCACTAAACATTGAGGCAACTAGCTTTTTCTGGGGGAGTAAGAGAAGCTTCTTTAAGGAGTTATCATTTGTTCTGTGTCTTACTTACCAGGAATTGATCTGTCTGTGAATGGCACAACAAGGTCATTTCACAGACATTGAGAGATAAATGGTTACATGATTCCAAGGAATTACAATATCGTTACTGTAAAAACAGAAAATGATCATTTTAGTCATACTACCTTCCTTTAAATGGACTCAATAAATAACTTTTACTTTTTTTTCCAAATTATAATATAGTATAACCATACACAACTGGGAATATTGTCAAGAATAATGTTAAGAATTAAAATTTTAAAATGGTCTCTCCTTTTCAAGTAGGAAAAACAATGTAGAGAGGGCTCCAATCTCCATTCTCAACATACTGACAAATTCTCTTAGAATAGATTAAAACTGGTGTACTATCCCACCATTAGTTTTTCCCAAACTATGTTTCTACATACTAGCATTCCACAAGTGTTAAGCAGGTATTGTGTGAGAAACAATTCTGTGATTTAGTAAGTAGAGGGGATGTTGGGTTAAACAAAGGTAAACACATTTCTTCACTGTAAACCTTCTCAGATCTTAATAAAATCATGTGCATTATCTGTCTCCAGAGAAAGAAAAGAGTATGTAAATGTTTTTTATTTGTTTTTGTTTGTTTTTTTTTAATTTTCTTTCTGGTTAGAATAATGCCATTAATTTGACTACATCTCACTGCTTCGTTCTTTGTTTGGCATCTAGTAGGTCCTCAATCAATGTTATTTGAATAAATGAGTAAGTTCCGGGCAGGAGGAAAGGCAGAAAAAACACGCAGACAAGCAAATAGCACAGATTAGAAAATTTCCCATTTTTGTAGCACAACACCTGGAACAAGAAAAGAAGACACATTTTCTAGGGAATAAAATTTTAAAATAGTAACATACCTTTACCAGAATATTATTTTTAGTTGAGAGTGGAGGCTGGGATGAGTAGATTTTCTATGGCCTAGATCATAGCTTCAATTATTTGCTACCCTTTAACAACAATGGCATCATGGACTGAGGGGAGGGAGTTCTTTCTTAGTTTCAGTAGCAATTTAGTTTATTCCATTGGACTATGATAAATGAGTATCCTTATTTTAGAACAAATATACAAACATTATTAGTGATTAATGAAATAAACTACTCAGCCCTTTAAATTATCCAGGCATCAGATTTGGTTCTGTGACCTTTTAATGCAAGAAATTTGAAGAGGTAAGCTAAATTTGATCTGAAACAATCCTTCTTTCTGTTTGCTGTACACTTAATGGCCTCTAATTTCATCTAAAGTCATCTTGTTCCCATGATCTGGAAAACATCTGCATAGGCAATGCTGCAGGCTTTTCACTACATATGGTGAACTCTTAAGAAGAGTACTGAACATCCCTGCAAAAGTCCTTCACTCTTACAGACTTGCAGTGGACCTGTCACTCTGGAAACATTTCCACGCCCTCTACACACTGGGCACTTGCTTATATCAATATCAAGCCACTCTCTCATTCACACCTTCTAAAGTTCCCTTTTGCCTTCAAATAAGGTTCAGACTTCCTTAAATGGCTTATGGGATACTTCATAGTTATCTCGTGGACTCATCTCTCCATATTCCCCACTCACTTTCTATGTCCCAACTATGCTGAATTTCTATGCCCTGAGTAAACTAGTTTTAATCTCATCTCCATATTTCTGTACATACTGTTTCCTCTGTCTGGAACACCCCATTTCCAACACCCTCCTTCTTTCTTATCTTTCAGGTCTCTTGAGAATTAGCTTCCACCAGAGACTCCACATTGACCCCCCTTTAATAGGTAAGGAGCCCCTCCTATGAATTTTAAAAGCATTCTGTTCTTCCTCCATTATACCATTTATCACACTGCATTCCAAACTGCCTGTGTACTCATCTATTCCCTCCATTAGACTAAAAGGAGGATAAGCATTGGCAATTTTTTTTCTTTCTTTCTTTTTTTTTTTTTTACCTTTTTTATCTGCAAGGTTTAGGGCAATACTTGCTGGATAGCAATTGCTCAAAAGTATCATTGAAAGAATGAATAAAACCATGTAGATATGTATTCCTCTAATAAATAAGTATGTGGCTATATGTGTATTGGTTACAAAGTAGTGAACAAAATGAACAGTCTCTAAACTCATGGAACTTACAATAAGGGGGAAGAGACAAAAAAAAACATGCTCACAAATAAATATGTAATATTATGACAGCTGTGCATAAATGCTTAGAAGGAAAAAGTTCTGTAAAGGGGAAAATAATGGCTGGGAGGTGGGTAGGTTCTACTTTATATAGAATGGAACTATGGAACATACACCTGGAGAAGAAGTGGTATATATTTTGGAAAACAAGCAAAGACAAAAAAAAAAAAAAAAAAACAGACAAATTTCAAATCAAGAGAAGCAATGTATTTGTTCGAAAGGTAAGTAAATATGTCATGGTGCTTACTGCAATGGCTTAATTTCAAAGGGGTTATCTGATTACCAAAAATACATTCTTTCTTCATCTGGGACACACTGTTAGATTAATTTTCCAGCTTCTCCTATTGATAGGGGTAGCTGTGCTTCTAGAACTTTTTCAAGGAATATACAGGGGGTGAGTCTGTCTCTTCCGATCTCGGCTTCTACTGACTGGATGCACAGTAAATGAGGTAGGAGAGGATCGTGGAACCACAATGTCAAGAGAACCCGGGCTTGCAAATAATCGGGGAGTTAAAACTTGCCTCTCAGCCAAGAACATCCATGCCATGCTGATATGTGGGCAAGAAATATTTTCTAAGTTTCATATCTTAGAATTTAGAACAGGGCAATACAAAGATTATTACTGTACACTTCAAAGGAATCCTTTTTATTTTCAACTATATGCATTTTACATTTTCTCATTCAGTTGTCACAAAGACTTTGCTTTGATTAAAGATATTGAGATTACCAGGTTTTGTCTGTAATTATAGTTGCAAAAGTCATGTTTTATTATTTCTTAGGGGCTCTTTGTCACCCAGAAGGAAGGTCAGAAGTAAACAACATTTAGGATATATAGACATAGCTTTAGATATACATACAGTGTAGATATTGATAGAGACTTTCAAGTAAATATTGAAATTCTATAATCATTTCATATTAATTCAAGGATAACCAGGATGCTACTATACAGAGTTAATAAATGAGAGACCTTAACTACCAAACTTTGCAATCTACTGGGAATGTCTACTACCCCCAACTGATAAGCGCAAGCTAATGGTTTCACAGATGCCTGCAGAACCCTCCCTCCTTCGAACAGCTTCTGTTAAACTCATCTGGCCCCAAAGAATACTGCACTAGTTATTTAAACAATTCCCCAGTGAACTAATAAAATGCATGGTTTCATACAAGCGTACTCCAAGGGGAATTTGAATACTAACTGTTGTCCACTTCTACATTCTGCATCGTGCTAAGCACATATAAGCGTTTCATTAAATTTGAAAGGATATGCATTTTCTTCCTTTATAGATTAAAGAACTTAGATCTACTTTGCATGCTTTGGACGGGTGAAATGGTGAGTCCTGCAGAGATTAAAAGCAATCAGAGACAAGACTGATCCTCTTAAAAATTCCAATTGTACCAAAGAGAAAGGTAGAAGTAGAAGGTCTAAGATACTGAGTTTCAGCTGGACAACTCAGTTCTGCCAGTTTCTGCAAAGACTAGAAAAAAAATCCAGATAAACTTGAGAACACTGGCATGAAAAATAGTAATGACTAGTAAAGGTATTAACACTTGGATTTGGACATCTTATCAATGAAACCAGGGAGAGGAAAGCTGGCAAACCAGAGAGGCCACTTGCTTGACTCTCATTACAACAACAAAAAACTAAATAAATAAATTAAAAGTGTGTTTTTCGTTTATTTATATTTATAACTTGGATGTGTGATTTTTCCATTCTCGATTCCTGACATAATCTTTACCACAGAAATACCATGAAGCATGTGGTTGCAAGAGCATGGGTCAATGCACACAGTTCAGAACAGAACTAAAATGACGGTCTTATTGCTGACTTGTTTTGTTTTAGAATGCACCCTAATTGTTCAAATCTTTCTTCTTCTTTCTTAAGGAGCGCATGAAACTCAGTTTTTACAATTAACAAATAATGTCATAAAAATTATATCAAAATTATATCATATAAAAAGTATCAAGGGGGATGGAAAACTTTCCTTACATTCAAGCTACTGAAATTGACTATAAATATCATGCCATCTATTAGGCACACACAGCATAATATTTCAATCAAAATAAGACTCTAACATTAGGGATAGAATTTTTTCACTTTATAACTTAGATATGAGGGGCATAATCCTCATAACAAGAGAATACTGTGTATCAACAGAATATAAAAGGCTTACCTTCTTATTGCTGTGCAATTATGATAAGTTCATTTTTTATTATTCTACCTGAGGCACAGCTATAATTACCAATGGCACAGTATCCTCTCATTTAATAATTGAGGCAGCTGTTATATTTACAAAGATGCCAGAGAAGATACAAAAATTCTTGCAACTTTCCTTATTGGCTTTGACAAGTATTCTTTTGCTGTGAGATTGCCACCATCACATCAGATAAGATTAGATGAAAAAATCATTTCCATTTGAAAGATGCGATCTTTGTGTTCTTTCTTTATTAAAAACACACAATACACTTGAAATGTACAATTGTATTCGAACGGTTATTCACGGAATACAAGGCACTTTACTTAAAAAAAACAAAAACAAAAAAACCTCAGTCCCTATTTTTACATCTCAATGTGCTGAAATGCACTCAGATTGAACACATCTGTTAGAAGAGTTAGACAGGGACCTTGCAGCATTCTTCCCTTGTCTAAACCAGCTCGCTGGCACTTAAAACAGAACTAAATAAGCTTGCTTGATTTTCTTTTGTCTCAGGAGGAGGATAACTTCTGATTACCCCTTTGGGAAACAGGCAAATTTGTTCTGTCTGCAGCTAGGAAGGGAAAGCTACACACCATTCAGAAATTGTAATTCAGGTTCGTGCTGCAGATACAGAAGAACGTGTGAAATACGAAATCTAAACACTTAGTCACTAAATCTGAGAGATGTCCATTTGGAAACAATAGCTATAAACAGGAATAGTGATAATATATTTCCATATTTGCATAAATGAGCTTTCAAAGGAGGTGCGGAAATAGAAAGAGTGAGGAAAAAGAAAATTATAGACAGCCACGACATGGATGAAAATAAATAGGAACGTAAGGTGACAAGTAAGAATAAGATGACCTCCTCTGGGTGGAGGGAGTTACACACGGTTGCCCATCCTCGTCCACACTGCAATTATTATCAGTGGAATACACAGAACCTTTGACTTCTAATTCCCAAATTCAATGAGGAGTATTCCTGAATTCCGAATGTCCCAGAGGTAAGAGAAAAAAAAAAAATAGCGTGGAATAAAGCTGCATTTACAGATACAGAAGCAAAAACCCCTCAATTCTTTTTAAGGTTCTTTCCTATACTAACTTCTGGGTAAAAACTATCTGCTTCAAAGAGAACATAAGAAACACTGATTAGTAATTTGAAATTTACAGGAAACAAAGCTACCAATAAAGCAGGGGAAATCTCAAGCTAGTTTCCCTGAGACTCATCCAAACCATATGAGCTTACTTTCTACCGATTTCTTTAATCTATTTGTCTTATGATACATTCCTATATCTATTTAATATTTTCATATTATTCTTATTCCAATATTTCTTAAACATGGTTGTCTCTACTGGAATCTTTGTTTTACTTAAGTATACCACCTTAAGTGAAACGCTTTGCTAATGAGTGGTTTCATGTTAATCACATTCTTATAAGGCTCGTATCTAAAACATTAATTGAGTTGCTCTGTAGTAGGACTAGTTACCCCAAATTTATCTTGCTTGTAAATTCAGATTTATACATACCAGGTATGCTTTAAAGAGATTTCTAATGTGGCTGTAGGTTATTCATAGGTAAGAATCCAATTCTTATATTTATCTCTGTAGAGCATCTAGCCCGAGCCTTGACTCTCCCTGACTGGTTCATAAAGCAGTAGCGCTAGCCATTTCTTGGAAGCTTGTTAGAAATGCAGAATCTCGGGGTGCCTGGGTGGCTCAGTTGGTTGAGCGTCTGTCTTTTGCTCAGGTCACGATCTCAGGGTCCTGGGATTGAGCGCGGTGTTGTTCTCTGCTCAGCGGGGAGGTTGCTTCTCCCTCTGCTTCTGCCCCTCCCCACTGTCCATGTTCTCTCTCTCTCAAATAAATAAAAATGTAAAAAAAAAAAAATGCAGAATCTCAGGTCACCCTCAAAACCTAATACATCAGAATTTGTATTTTAATAAGATCCTCCATGGATCATATGTTTATTTGAGTTGAGAAGTACTACACTAAACTAAAAAATTTTGAGTGTAACTTGTTTTATAGATATATATATATATATGGTGCTAGAACAGCAATCATTTTCATGGTGATGGTGATGGCAGTGATGGCGGCATCCTGGTGGGAATGTTGGTAATAGGGTTGGTTTTGGTGGCAGAGGTGAGGGTGGTGGTGGTGGTATCAGCCTACTTTCAGGTCCCGCTATATAAGGCAACAATCATTTCTGTATAAAAAGATCACTGGAAAAATAATAAACAAAAATGAAAAGTCCTATGGGGAGATTTTCATGCATTTGAGAAAAAAAACACTGACAAATCACTGAAAGAAAAATACAATTCCCAAAGTTTATGTCCGAGAAAGCCTAGAGAGGACAGACCTAGGTAACAGATAATTTGGGGGCCAGAACTGAACTTGAGACAATAAATTTTGCTTCAGTTTCTTCAGTGAACGTCCTGAACATGACACTCAGTTGCTTCTCTAGAGAAATGTTAACCAAATAGTTAATATAATTCTGAAGCATGGATACACTAAGCTTTCCTAGAACTTTGAATTATTAACTTGCTTAGTGTGTCCTTCATGTCTCAGTTCAGCCTAAAAAACTGTGAATGTGTAGACATAAAAAGTTTTCAAATTTTTTCTTCCTCTATAAAGGAGCAGATGAGCATTCTGAAAGGGCTGGATAAAGACCCTGGCTTTGGGATAACTTTTCATGAGCAATCAGCTCATTCTTTTTATCTTGTTACGCCTGTGGCATTTTCTAGGATGGCATACTAACTCAACAGGATTAAGGCCCGGGGACCTGTAAATAAAATACAATCTGCATTTATTGCTTTGTTATAATCTTCCTCTGCAGTGCATAATGCTTCTGCTGTACAAACTACGTACTGGGAATCAAATTTCATCAGAGGGTGTTTGCACTGCACTGTCCAGGAGCGCCCAACGTGGCGCTCCCCTGGCTTGAGTTAGCATCTTCATATGCTATCAGCGTGGAGCCATCAAGTGCTTAGGGGTTACTGGGAGACCTTAAAGCAGGATAATGAAATTATAATTGCAGCTATTCTGTCAAGGAACTTCCCAGCTCATAATTTACAAAGAATACGGTAACAGATGTCCACAGTCAGTCTGCAACCCAGGTCCTCCTAAAATTCTGTGTGGACTGCTATCACGTCTGGATGACAAGAACTGCTTCTTGGTTTAGCACTTCATTCCTAAAGCATAGCCTCTTCAGGAGTGCAGAGACTGATTAAAATCTCATTTTTTTAAAATTGTAAAATGTAAAAAAAAAACAAAAAACAACCTGAAAATGAGGGAGAATGTTTATCTCTAAAACCATGATATGTACCAACTTTCAGGGAAACAACTGTAGGGGGTTAATATTCACGGTACCTGTCTAGAGCAGGAAATTGAACTGCCTCTAGAGTTCCACTGTCAATTCATCGGGATAAATAAGAGTCTGCAATCCAGCATGCTCCAGATGAGAAGCAGGCCCTAGGCTGATTCTGCCATACTTCATTTACAGCCTTTCTGATCCCAGGGTAATACCTAAGGAAAAACATGTATGTCACATAATGCCATGAAGAGCGAAACAGGTGGTCAGAAAGAAAAAAAAAAAAAAAACACGAACCAAAAAACAAAACAAAACAAAAAACAAAAAACAAAACCCTCAATCACAGTTTTCTGACTTTTGTAGTTTATGGAAAAGGTAAAACTAGAATACAATATAGTATTTTATAATGAGTTAATGTAACAAAAGATTTGAGTTTTGTTTGTTTTCAGGTGTCAACGGATTGAACCATTCTAGTCAGAGAATTATTGTTGCTGTTTCTTTCATTTCGTGATGACTTATAAAGTGGCCTACAAAATATGAGTGCTTACATTAAGCATTTTGGAGGAGGCAGCAATGAAAGGAAGATCATGATCTTTGAGTCCTTCCAGTAGCAGAAGGGATTCGTTGTAACAGTTTGCACTGGGATATACATGCATCTGACTTGGATCACAACATTTCCAGGACTCCATGGAAAATTTCACATATATATTTTGCTATCAGTAGGTAAACCTTTAGCATCCTACTCATTTTTATTGAGTAGGATTTTTTGTGTTCCAGATGCAAAATAATTACAACCATATTATAATTTTATAGAGACTTACTGTAGGAACTAAATTAGCTGTGTTATGTGAAAAATCACATTTTAAGCTGAAAAACGTTCAGTTGTATAATACAAGTACAAAACCCTACTGGTTATTTCAGAGAAAGAAATTTTCCAGTGGGAAAGCAGAGCAATAAATAGAAACCAGTTGTGTTCACATACATGAGATGACCAAGAGACTGATGGAAGAACATTTAGAAACGTATGTTGGCGCCATTATTGAGAACCTTGAATACAAATTCCTAATAGTTTTTGAATTGTGTTAAAAATAAATAAGCTAGTGACCATTGGCAAAGCAGACTTCATTAAATTCACTTTCAAGTGACTATGAACTGATTTAGGAAAGAGTGTACAGAACTAGAACGGAAAAGGTATGTAGAACAGATATTATAAAGAAGACAGCCCCAACAGTGCAGTGTCTTAATGTAGAAAGAGATCAAAAGAGGGAAAATGAGTTTTTGCCTTACTTAGTGTACCTGACAAAAATAGAAAAGTAGGAAGAATAGTTGGTATAGATGAGATTATCATTTCTAACCTGATATTTCCCAGAGTGTACTTTTATTTAATGGTTTTCTTTTTTTCTGCTGATAAAGATCCCCAGTAACTTCGTGACACAGAAGTTCTAAGATACACACACACACAAGACAATTAAATTTTAACAACTGGAAACATTTTGTTGAAAAGGATTGTTAACAATTTAATAAAGTACTTCAGTTTTTCTCATTCTCTGTGTGGTCCCCTGAATTGAAAATATTTGATGGGTTCTAAAAGACCACCCAGAGTTTCAATTCTTACTTTCTTGACTGTTTCCATAGTAATGTTTACTTTTTCTTCATTTTTTCTACTTTCTTTAAATCTGGATTCCTTATGTATCTTGAATATTTTCATGAATTGGGACTCATTAAATAATATGGCAGAAGTGTAAATAATAAAGCTAATTCTACAAGAGCCAGACTACATTGCATAAATGATCATAAAGCAATCCATGTAGGATCATCTAGAGATAGGTTGAATAAGATTTATTGTATCTCTTGCATAAAAACTTCTAAGCACTTTAAAGTAATTACAAAAACCAATGTGAGATCAACTTAACCACAAATGGTAAAGGCCGACTGGTCATTTCAGAATTAAATTAAATTAATTAACATACCTTCTTATCTCTCTGGACTCAAAATAAAAAATATTTGGCAATTTTGGGTGGCAAAATCTCTAACACATCTTTCTAGATTGACTCATTTATTATCCAAAACCTTGTGTTTTTTAATCAATAAAAATATCACTAAGGTGCAAGATTTCCTTAATATAAAACTTCCAATTAGCCCAGTTGTGTTGTTTTTATAGGTGTTTTAAGCCTCCAGTATAAAAAATTTTAATTTGTTTCAACTTGTCCCATAAATCAGCAAATGAAACTTTTGCCATGGCTAAGGATTGTGTTTGTATTCTTAGTTATAAATTCCTCTTTCTTTGATAGGTAAAATCCTTTCTATGACTCATGGAAACTCAGGGCTTAGTGATACATACCTGTCAGGATTACTGTAAATCTAAAGAGAAGCAACCAATAATTTTCTATTTTATTTTTTTTTCTATTTCCAATTCTTTTACTAAATATCTGATTTTTGAATCCAAAACTATACTGTTTTAGAGAGAGACCAACATTTAAATATGAATTTCAGACTCTTAACTTATTTATGTGTTTCCATTGATTTCCATGTGATGACAAGTACATGATTTCCATGTTAATAAAGTGATTTGAGAGCCTTGAAAATTTGTCTCTTCTGTATGTAAGTGTTGCTCCAAATTCTTGTCAGCACAGAGTTAAGCATTTCATAAGTACCAAATGTTGCTCTTGAACACCCTAATTAACATATGTAAATTCCAATTTAGAAAGCCTCATATTTTTATGAATTGAAATACTTTTTTTTTTTTTTTTAATTAAGAGAGAGCTAAATCATCCCAGACTGTCAACTTAACCAATGTCAATTTAGTCTTAGGAAAAATGGAGTACAAACAAAAATGTTTTTAAGGAGATTTTACATTTTTCAAAGAAAGATCAAGTCCATTTTGTTAGTCTTAAAACTGGTGAGTGAGGGTGAACATGTTTTACCTAATCTCACCAATCAGGAAGGTCTGGAATCTATCTAGTACTAAAATTGACAGGATTACAATTCAGAATAGAAATTAGAGATTAAAGAAATTTCTAGGGACATCTGGGTGGCTTGGTAGATTAAGCAACTGACTCTTGATTTTGGCTCAAGTCATGATCTCAGGGTCACAAGATGGAGTCCCACAATGGAGCCTGCTTAAGATTCTCTCTCCCTCTCCCTCTGCTCCCCCACCCCTTAAAATTTTTTTTCTAGGGGTGCCTGGGTGGCTTAGTCAGTTAAGCATCTGCCTTCAGCTCCGGTTATAATCCTGGGGTCTGGGAATGAGCCCCGCCTCAGGCTCCCTGCTTGGTGGGGAGTCTGCTTCTCCTTCTCCCCTGCACCACCCCTGCTCTCTCTGGTGCTCTCTCTCAAATAAATAAATAAAATCTTTAAACATTTTTTTCCCTAAATTTTTTGTTATAATTCCCACTGTTTTCAGGAAAATAAAAAATAGAACTAGAACAGAATTAAAAAAAAATAAAAAAACCCTCTGTATCCTAAAGCTTATCTCAAACAAAAACAGTTCTCTATTCTTTTTTTGAAGTAGGGGTGAAGACAGGTCATAAAGGAGCCCAGCAACCACAACATGAATTCACTGTGAAGGAATTAGAATTTCCTGTCCAGGTTCTGTTTGCCCTCATCCTTCCCTGCAGGTTTCTATTCCCACAAATGTTGAAGGGAGGCATAGCCAGGACACTGAAAATGTAGTGGAAGGGAGTGAAGGGGATGGGACACCAGAGTATCTCTTCCTTTCCTGGTCTCCTCAGGTAGCTTCTCCAGCATGGTGGCATCTCCTCTAAGATTCCAGCTCCCAGTGGACAGGCCAGGGTGTGGCCTCAGCTTCCAATACTGGTGACTTTCTTCTCCCCCTCAGTGGAGGGACGGTAGTAACTTCCTTGCTGTTACTTCATCATCCTCTGTTGACTTATAGGCTCTTCTATCACCTGGTTAACCAATTCCTTGCATTCAGTCCTGATTTAAATCTTCAAGTAATTTCTATTTCCTTGCCAGACTTTGATCCTCCCCTTTTCTGGATGTCTAATTTTGGATCCTATCATTTGTGTATTTTCTAATATGCTTTTCCTCACACAGACTGAATTTCTGGCACATTTCTAATGGTTGCTAATCAACACTAAAGGGTTCTTTTTTTTTTTTAAGATTTTATTTATTTATTTGAGAGAGAGCATAAGCAGGGGGAGGGAGAGAGGGAGAGGGATAAGCAGACTCCTTCCCGAGCAGGGAGCCCAACACAGGGCTTGACCCCAGGACCCTGAGATCATGACTTGAGCCAAGTCAGACACTTAACCAACTGAGCCACCCGGACACCCCTATAGTGTTCCTTTATATAGATCAACTGAAAATCTTGATGTTTGATATTGCATTTAAGAATTCCTATATTTTTATGACTTATTTAATTGGGATACTGGTGTTTATAAGATATGTTTGGCCTTTTTTAGGAAAGTTTTGCATAAGCAGAAAATTAGAATGTATTCAGTGCCTTACTCTTTACTTCTCAGAAAGGTGCCTGAAGGGCAGTATCTTAAGGAGTCGTGTATTCAGTCAGGAACTTAAGGGATTCTAATGCAGATTATAAGATTTACCAAGTCTTACAGACATTCAGAACATACCAACATTTGAAAAAAAAAATATACCCTTTAAAGACAATTAATGAAGTGCAGTAGGAAGATATATCAAAATACTTTAGCTTAGTATGTTGGTGTGTGCTTACATTTATATTTATGTAATATATATGTAATTTATATTTATGTAATCATTTATGTAATTCTAAATGTAATCCATTTACATTATATTTATATTTACATTTATGATCTCTGTGTTTACATTTATATTTATTATAATAATGTAAACCATGATCATCTAACATTGATCAGGACTGGTAAAATTTTCTGCTAAATAGTTTAAAGGAGCTGGGGGAGCCAATTTCAAATATGGATAAAATCAGGATGATAAAGACAAAAGTACTGAAATCCAAGATTTAACTCTCCTACTCTGCCTGAATGTGTCTAACATAAATAAGCTTCATCAACATAAGAGTTTTGCTACTGATGCCCCTGAAATATAGAAATCAGAAAGTCTGAAAATGAAATTTGTGGGAATAAAGTATCAAAACACCCGATCCTCTTCAAAAAACCAGATTATTTCTTTTTAAGTTGTTATTCATTTTTAGCATTCTACTAATTAAACCTATTTCACCAAGGTTCAATACTGAATATGAAATTGAATATTTTTTAGTATATATACTATGAGGCCTATAATGGCAGAACCATTCTTGTTCAAACTAGGCTCTTCATGACACAGTAACCACCTGGCAAAGAGTGGGTACTCAATAAATGTTAAATTAAACTTCCCTAATTTAGTTAATGGATACATCAAAATCATTCTACTGTTTTTATATTACTATTAACTAAACTGCATTTATATAGCATGATATTTTAAATGAGGTTGGGCTGTACAGTCTGAACATTTCATCATTATTTATGATGTTGATGCTAGGTACAATGCATTCTAAGTTCTGAACACCGTACAAATGGACTTTGGATTCAATTTGTTAAGAAAGTATTGTTTTCTAACCTAACTAGTATTTTCCATCTCTATTTTAGAGTAGAATCAGTTAACTACAGTCAGTTAAAAATTGTTATATGAAAACCAGAAGAGACAAACATGCCATTTTGGCTGCAATTAGAGTTAAATGCAGAAAATGTTTCATTCGCAATTTGGGCCCTCAGGAATGTCAAAGATTAAGACCCAACAAATATGAGTTCACAACTGAAGATCACCAAACCAATAAGCATATTAATTACTGTAAGCGAGATCAGAAAAACTGAAAGTCCATTTTAAATATTAAAGTGACCAGATACAGACTATAATATAGTTATATATGCAACGTTTAACATAATAAAGATGTAACTACAAAATGACCAGCCAAGTGTGCAGAAGAACAACAAAATTTTTGGAAATGGAAATCATGAATGCGAAAAAAATCACCTGGATGAATGGGTTAGTACTAGATTCAGCTAAAGAGAGAACCTGTGGATAAGAAGATATATCTAAAGAATTTATTTAGAACAAAGTAGGGAGATTCAGAGTAGAAAAACATGACAAAGACTGTAAGTTAGTGAGAACAGAATGAGAATCTAAAATACACTACAAGGACATAGTGGCTTTTCAGGTTGGAATTGGCAATCAGACCCAGGAGAAACCCATAGGCCTCAATCTAGAACTATCTTTACTCAACTTTACAGAAGAATGGGAAGCAGGAGATAAAGCAAGTAGAGCATCTTAATCTAATCTGAAGGTACCCAAACTATCCAAGTACCCAAAGTGTGTATGTGGGGAGCACATAAGAGCTAAAGCCTTTATTTCCCATCAATCTTATTTATTTTTCTAGTAATGCAAGCCCTCACTCGTATGCCAATATTTGCATTATCCAGATGCAGGATCATTCACCAATATGTTAACTCTCTGTTTGCAAAGCAGCAATACTGTGGGACAACTAGGCCATCCTCATGCAGGGCTATATCAGCCAAAGACTGAGGTTAACCCTTTATACATATATATTCAATCGGAATTTCAAAAGGAGGAAAGTTTTAAGAAAGGGAAAGAAACAAGGTTAGAAGATAAAAAGGCAGGAAACTTTCTAAAACTAAGGAAGAACTAACCCAGAATTTATAGGAAGTGCCACTATCATGAACAAGATATATAAGAAGGAAGCTACATCAAGATACATCGTGAAACTATAAAAACCATGAGAATAAGTAAAGATTTTACATACAGTAGAAGAGGGTAAAATTTTTTTGGAAAATGTCAGAAAATCAAATGACTATATAAAAGTGAATCTATCTCTGGGCTATTTTTATGTTCCATTAATCTACCTGTTAGCCTTGATTAATCTGGCTTTATAATAAATCTTGAACTCACATCTGTAAATTGTCTAACTCTGTTCCTCTTTGAAGACGATTTTGAATATTCTGTATTAATGTGGGTATCAGCTTATAATTTTAGACCAAAAAAATCAATTGAGAGAGATTTTCTGAGTTCTTTTTGATTGTTTTTAACAATTACCCTGGCATACATGTAGAGAATGGATTAGACAGGACTAAGAATAAAGTAAAGGCCCCAGTTTGGAGATTATCACAGTAGTTCAAGAGAGGATGATGGAAGCCTGGTTCACAGGGTAGCAGAGACATGGGCAGAACTGGATGGATTTAATCTAGGCTTTACAGGGCATTCAAAAAATAGAGACAATTTGGAGAGTTTAAGAACATGGTTTAGAGCATTCAGGAATGTAATTCAGATGTGATGTCATAAATTTTAGAGTCACCTGAAATGCACATAAAACCTGCATGAATTGGATGTGACTATATAAAATTTGTATGGTACTACACTGTAAAATTATTGGGAAAAAGTATCACATGATATTTGGGGGATGATAGGAGGCTAAAAGAATTAATCTTCAAAATAACCCCAGAGTTGTGTTTAAAAGCATGATGATCTGTAATTATAATATTCCCTCCTTCAATCATCTCATTATGTGAACCTATTTAATCAGTCTGGGTGCATAATAAGCCAAGATGTCACACATGCTTTGTGAATATTTTACTAAGGGTGGAAATGAGTGCTAAACAAGTTTGAAACCTGAAATGGTAATGGGTACATTGGGTGGCTAATCCTGAAATTAAAATAATCATGTTAAAGATGTAAGATTGGCTTTGGCTAAAGTAAAACCACCAGGGCGCCTGAAATATAGTTTCTCTCCTTTGTGTGTGTGTGTGTGTGTGTGTGTGTGTGTGTGTGTGTGTACAATACTAGCTGGAGACTGTTCTCTGTTTCATCCAAAAAAGAGCATGCTGAAAATATTAGCTCTAATAATTTCCCTAGATATAAGCTTTTACAACAAAATGCTGAAAATACGGACATAAAATAGATTCTTTTCTACAAATTTCAAGATGAGAAAGAGACTTAACCCTTTGTCCCTTTCTAAAAAGCTGAATTTGGGCATGTCACTTGACAAAGGAAGGGGAAATTATTAGACATACAATATTCATTCATCAGATAAAAATTATATGACTATATCCTAACATATACTATACAAATGCCTATTTTAGGACCTCATTTGTAAACAATCTGATCAGTAAGTCTTGCTTTAATACCTTCCTATTTCCCAGGGCACCTGGGTGGCTGAGTCGGTTAAGTGTCTGGCTCTCGATTTTGGCTCAGGGCATGGTCTCCAGGTGTGAGATCAAGTTCCGCATTGGGCTCCCCACTCAGTGGGGAGTCTGCTTCTCTCTCTTCCTCTCCCTCTGCCCCTCCGCCTGCCCTCTTTCCCTCTCTCAAATAAATAAATCTTTAAAACATACCTTCCTATTTCCCAGGCTCCTAACAATTGAAAAGCCATTATAAACATCTTCTTTATGATCCTTTTACCTGTATTTCACATAAATGTCACAAGTCACAGGAACAACTTAGAAATGAGGGCTTTCCTAATAAATAATATTCTAGGTCAGGTATTTTTCTAGTCCATTGGGCTAAAGTTCTGAGGGAAGGAAATAAGTTTAATAGGGCTATGTTCTCTTAGACATTCATAAAGGCCAAGAATAAATCCACAATAATTATACTTTGGGGACCAATAAAGAAACACTTTGGTGCATATAAGATCCATAGTTATAGACGTGCCACTGAAATGTCGTTTCCTGTTTGTAGAATTATTCAGTCACAAAATCTCTCCACACAAAAATTTCTGATAAAATATGAGTATCCTGCCTTGCCTTTGAGTGATATCCCTGAGAATATATTAACAACCTATGGAGGATATTCATAGAATTGAGGAGACACAAAGAAAAATAAATAGGTTTGAAGCTGGATGACTCACTGAGGGTGGTATTTATAGATAGTTTATCATTTTAATACAGACTGTTAAAAAATGTTTATTTTGTTTCCATAGTGTACACCAACCTGTGTAGCATGCTGCGGAACTTTCAAGAGAAATAATAAATCTGGAGCCTGTATTCAGAGAGTCTACAACTTCTTTAGGGAGGCTGGCATACATAAAGCTAAAAATTCAACGTAATGCCGGCATTTCCCTAATTTTTGAATGTGTGGCTGACTAATGGAGGTCTGCTCCATAACCAACCTTTCCTTAATCCCTTTATAAAAGACCCATAATTTTAACCTGTGCAGTAATGTGCCTTGTTGAAATAGCCACATTCTCAGACTGTCTAGAAAGTAGGAATACCCAATTGGCCCATTTCTATCCATTGAAATATAAACAAAAGCATCCCATATGAGTATCCAAGAAAGTCAATGTTTCAACGATGAAAATGAACAGATTCAGTTGGCAGCAGGATTTTGCCATTTGCTTTTTATCTTCCTGCCTGAAATGTGAATGCAAATCCTAAAAATGGAATACCCATCTTGTGACAAGGAGAAAAAAAAAAACAAAACCCACAGGCCAGGAGAGCAGGATAGGAAAATGGAAGAAATCTGCTACTCCAATGGTATCATGAAGCTACTATCACAGCTGTGGTGTGCCTACCTTTGAACTTATTATATGAGGATTTATAACTTTCTATTTCATTTAGCTTCAGAGAGCTGAATCCAATTCTAACCAATTAATATGTTATTACAATCAACCTATGAGTCATGGCATTAATTATTATCATCTCACAGTAACAGTATTGGAGCTATGGTATCCACTCTTCCTGAGGAGGAATGTGAGACTCATGGAGGTTGTGTCTGTCCTGGGATCACACAGAGAATTCATGGGAGGGACAGTGTCTCCACCTACTTCCTCCATTATACCCTCTTATCATTATCAATATCAATAATATCAGTACTGGTATTCAACATCAATAATATCAATATTGATATTCTATATCAATAATATGAATGATTTCCTTAATATCTTTTAACTAATGTTATTTTCTGTTAAAACCAAACCTTTACTTGGGTAGTTCTTACAATTATATAATATATTTCAGCTACTGGAAGTTCACAAGTTTATAATGGAAGTAAAATAAAATCCTTTCCATTCATATTTTACAGCTGCATAAGTTCAGTTGAGAAGGTGAAGAGGCTGCTCAACGAAGAGGGGGGAGAACGTGTTTATTACGTCATCTAACCTCAAATTTAATGCTTTTATGCACCTAGTTGTGCAATAAATTACTTCCTCTCCTTTTTCTCTCTTTCTCCAGGGAAGCTCTCTCTCTGAACCTGAAAATAATTAGTTTAAGAAGCTGGGTCAATGTTCCCGGGATCCAATGCCCTGTTGGTTCTGTCAGTGACTCTTGTGGATTTCTGAGCAGGAGAGTAAAGATAACTCTTCCTAGCAAGCTTAGACCCCAGTACCCCTAAACTGATGAAATGTGGGGGAGCTCATCTGTGTATATCTAACTACTAAATGCTATGACACACGCAGATGCTTAGATGGGAAGCAGAATACGAGGGCTGCAATGGTGATAGCGCAATGTACAAATGAAGGTGCCAGGTGACGTCTAAAGTCTGCTGGTGGTCCATCTCACTTTTTCCATTTTGCCAAGTGTGTTTGGTAGATTTGGAAAATGAAATATTTATGCACTGCGTAAGACCTGCCAGCTTCACTGCCACTATACACCCTACGGAGGCACAATGTTGAATAAACAGGAAAGCTTTTATCCTGCCAACCTGCTGGGTGCCTTTCTCCAAGGCTGAGTCAACACACAGCAATAGTTATATGATATATTTGAAAGTGTGGAGGATGGGTGTGATCTTTAGCAGATTTATTAGGCAAGGATGGCTTTAGGGTCTTCCAATTTTTTTGCATATATAATATTTCGTTACTCTAATTCAAGAATTGTTGATATATCCATTCTATTTAAAATCTAGAACTAAATAAATGTTACCTAAAGTACCTAAAATTTGTGAGTTACTATACATACCCTGGGAGAGCTGAATTTCATGTAATAAAGCAGGCGCAAATTTAAATTAAGACACACGATTCATATGGAGTGAGGGTGCGCATTGGTCATTGCTTCCAGATTTATTTTTTACTTTTTAAGAAAACACATATCTTTTCTGTTGTTTCTCAGTGGGCACCAAAAGCATCTGGAGTCAGTTACATTTATTTATGTTCTATTCTAACTAAAATGGCCTAGCTAAAAAGTATTTCAAAATTTATTTAAGGAAAAATAAAACTGACTTTGGACTCACATGCCAGGTTTTAGCCCAGAGCAAAGTGTCGTGACTGATTCCTAAATGAAATGGAAACACTGACAGACTCTTTATCCTGGCAGTGTTATAAGGATAACAGGTAAATACAATAGTTTGAGCTAATAATAGGTAACATTTTCCAGGTTTTGCTATTAAAGGTCTCTCCCGACAAACAAGCTTTATAAAGTTTCTCCAAGTAAAGTTTGCTTATAAGATAAATAGTCAAAATTCAGCCAATTTTCCATTGTAATAAAATATGATTCCTTTTTGGCTGTTTTCACATTGTTAGTTTCTCTTTGCAAGTTTTATATTATTAGAATATGTACTTTTGGATGTTAGGCCTCTATTTAAAAGAGACCCTATAGGCATCAATAAAATGAGTGCATTTCATAAGATATTATTAAATTTCCTTTTAATGCAAGTTAGGTGTTTATAAGGTCTTTTAAAAATTAGTATTTTTATGAAATATCTCTTATCTCACTGGCTTCCCAAATTACTGCAGTTTATGATTCTTTAGTGTTTGTATTTAATTGAAATTCTGAACATGCTGACATTGTAGTTTGTATTATTTTGATACGGACTCATAATATTGTTTGTTGGTTTGATTTGGTTTTTATTAATGTTCCTCAAGAAGAGAAATATAAAACCAGGCAGGAGGTCGAGTGCATAGATTTGAGAGAGGAGAGTAATGTGTAGATCCTGGCTCCAACACTCGTGAGCTTTCCAATAGTGGGTACTGTTCTAATTTTTGAAACACAGGCTAAAATGGTAGCTCAATCAAAGACTAAGTCTAGAAATGAAAGGAGACAAGGGGTCTAGCAGAACTCCTAATTCACGGCAAATGCTCTCTAAAGCTTAGCAGTAATCATTCACTGTGTAATGTTTTTTATAAGAATAGCATATAACACAATTTTCCCTCATTAAGCACCAGTTAACCAACTAGTATCGACTGAAGTGTTTACCGCCACTATTTTACAGTGCTACTGACGTCATTATGAATTACCATACATGCGAGGGTCTGTTTCTAGAATCCCCTTAATATTTAATTGGTCAACTCTCATTGTGCCTGTGCCAATAAATGCTATATTATCATGGTTTCATAAGATACTTTGAAAGCTAAGTCATCTCTGTTTATTTGTTTTAAAGAGTGTATTGGCTCTTATGCCCCCTTTTGTTCCTTCACATATATGTTAGAATCTACTTGTGTCAAGTTCTATGAAGAATCCCATTGAATATGTATTGAAAATTTCACAGAATCTACAAATTAATTTGGTACAAAGGTCATCTTTCACATTTTGATCTTTCCTTTCCATAGCATGCTATTGTTTTCTATTTATTTATATATGTTTTATAAACATACATATTCATAAACACAAATACACACACAGGACTTTCAACCATACTTTTGGTATATGCTTCCATGTGGATCTTTTTATGAAATATTATTCTATTCATTTATTTGTTTTGCTAAAGGTAATTTCTGAAATTAGGTTTCCTGTCTGTTGCTGGTGTACAGAAATTTAATAAACTCTGTTATTAATTCTAAATAAAATTATGTGTAGATACTTACTGTTTTTTGTTAGGCAGTTATACTTTCTGCAATACTTAAAACATTGAGCAAAATCTTTCAATAGGAATAAATAGTGAGCATACTTTTCTTTTTCTTGATTTTAAGGGAAAAGTCTATTATTTCACCCTGGTGTATAACGTTTGGGTTCTGGTAGATGTCCATAATCTGGTTAAGATAATACCCCCCCCCTTTTTTTTAACACAAGTGCAGAATTTTTAACTGGTTTATTTGCATCAATTGAGACTCTTACACAGTTTTCTCTTTTAATTACTTCATTTGGTGAATTATATTTATAATTATTTTCTAAAGTTAATTTACATTCACTTCTGGGATTAATTCGTTCAACATGTGCTTATTGAAAATTTACCGTATAAGGTCCTGGTCTAGGTACAGGGCTTAGCAGTTAACAAAAAATATGCTTTAATGAAACTCATGCTGTAGTTAGAAGGAAACACTACAAATCAATATTTTAAGTTGAATAAGTAGTATGTTACACAGTCATAAGTACAGTGGAGGAAAACCACAAAACTAACTTGTTCACAATATACTATATCATACCTCATAAATGTGTTTGGCCTCCTACTTTTTCTTTCTCATGATATCTTTGGTTTGGATAACAAGATTTTTGAGTCTCATAAAATGAGTTGGGGAACATTCCCTCATTTAAATTTATTAGCATATTTTATTAGTTTGTCTAAATGGCAAATTAACAATTTGTATATGTTTTCCTTAATCAAGTATTGGACAAAATTCTCCCAAATATATTCATATGTAGAATGCATAAAATAATGATCTCTTCTTTATGACTTACATCAGGGATTGTAATAATTGAGTAATATTGAGCATTTCTTAATTCAATATAATTTATTCCATTGCATCTGTTCTTATTTTGATCATTTGAGTTTGTATATTAATGTATAAAACAATGTGAAATATTTTCTGGTATCAATGTTTATACTCTGCATAAAATTCTACCAGAATGTTATCAAATTTGGTTGTGATTCCTGTCAAATGAAGAATATTCCCACATTCACATTATTTCTGGAATGATCATCTTAATGCTAGATATGGCCTTGCCAAAATTATGTAGACTATGCATTCAAAAACAGCATTTCTTCACATTTTTATATAATTTTTTATAGAGAAAGACATTTGTATTTTTAAAAATAATTTTTTAATTCAGAATTCTTTAATCTATTGATGATATGCATTTTCTTTATTCATGTTACAATGAATGTGTGACAAAACTGGTAATCCTTGGACCCATTCAAGTTTTTTAATCAATGATTTTCTATCCCTAAAACAAATTTAACAAAATTTAACAAAAAATCATTTGAGGCAGAACAAAGTAACTATGATCTGATAATTTTTTCACCTATAAGAGAAAAATGGGTTATATATTTCTAAAAATTTCCTACACATACCATCTTTTAGATAATTAAAAGATTGTTAAAAAAAGATTATAATCTAAATGGATGATTTGCAACAAAAGTGATCAATACTTTAATAATCAAATTTCAAATTTCACATCATTTTATCTAAATCAGAAACAGCATATTTCTTTTCACTAAAACAAAGTCTATGAGATAGTCAAATGTGGTCTTTTGGAGTAGTCCTGTTTTTCCTGACATTCATCCATTATGACTGACATGGAGGTAGAAATTATATTTATATTCTGCTCATCAGTGAAGCATCTTCTGCTATATAATGTTCAAATTAAAGCCCTAAAATTATTTCCTATTTTCTGATATTTTTGCTTATTTCTCAAAAATTTTATTCACTTATCCAAGTAACTGTAATTTCCTTTCATCTCTAATGGCTTTCTATTTTTTCCTGAAAATTTTTTAAGAATTTATTTTACTAACCAGTGGATTAATGACAGTTTAGTATTGTAACACAGAATTTGTAAAAAATTATTACTTTATTTTTAAAGATTTTACTTATTTATTTGAGAGAGAGAGTAGGAGCGGGGGGAGGGGCACAGGGACAAGCAGACTCCCTGCTGAGCATGGAGGTCCGCAATGGACTAGATCCCAGGATCCTGAAATCCCCGGATGCTGAAATCAGATGCTTAACCAACTGAGCACCCCCAGGTGCCCCAAATTTGTAAAAATTTAAAATATTATCTACCTCACTGAAACATTGTTATAGGAATTCAATCTGTACTCATGAAATTTGTTTCATCAAATAAATACTTGCTGTAAGTAGTGGATCATTATGAATTAATCTCTACTTTATTACTATGCTCTAATTTGTGATTTGTTAATTGTAAATGAAAATTAGTTACTACTTGCCAATTCATATTACAACAAAAGTAATTGTAGATTTAAATTAGGAGACTGACAATGCCATTCTAGCACAATAAACAAACATTATACCATATGATGCAATGTGACATATCATATAGAGCCAAAATATTAATACAAACACAATAAACAAACATTATACCATATGATGCAATGTGACATATCATATAGAGCCAAAATATTAATACAAATAGACATTTTACATACACCCATAGGCACATTAACCAGAAAATGATTTAACATTTTACATTATTTTTATTTTAAATATTTTAAAAATATGGTAGGTTTGCAAGGCATTTGTATTACCTAACTCATGCCTGCTTTGTAAATAGAAGGAAAATGAAATGTACTATCCCAATAGAATAAGACATTTTATTTTCTTCTAAGATCCTAGTGTACTGATTTATTAGAATAAATATTTCATATTCCAGAAAATTTTTATAATAAATGTGTAAATTATCTGTCTTTGGATTTAGCAAAATCACAAAATAATAGAAATAATTTCCAAACTAATAAAATATATCTATTTTGTGACTAGTGCATTCTGCAATGCAGCACCCATATGCAGCCTGCCGTGAACAGCCTGATGTCTCCTATTCTGAGATTGGTTCACAGAAGGTCTCTACTGAAATCCACACCATTTAAGGAAAGCAGCCAATAACTTTTTCAACTTTTCCAAATATATCTTTGGCATTGTCCATTTTTGTATAGTTTAGCCACCCCTCTGTACATGTAAAGCTCAAATATAATGTTTCCTTAATTTAAGAAGGAGGTAGTCTGTTTGGTTTTAATAGGAGAATCATGGCACTTTAAAAATAAATGATTCCAGAGTCAAAAAACTCAGAACTATGTGGCATCATATGGCTCACCAATCCAATGCCATAACTTTACATAAGTTTCATTCACTGAGCAGATGGCTGTTAATGTTGTAGATGTGTTTATATGTGCAATAGAGTGCACTGGCACAGAGAACAAGCATTTCAATATCCTCCCTGTTTGCCAATGTTAAAGCTAATTTTTTTTTTCTTAAACAAAGAGAAAATTATTTGATCAAGTGAGCCCTAAGTAATCCTGCTGGGTAAGAGCCTAAAGTTACCATGAAAAGGAAATCAGATTGTCAATGGGGGTGAGGAAAGGGAATAAAACTGCTGGTGCAGGGCTGGAGGGTATATCCAATAGCTTTTTCCTCTTTCATTTTCCATTTCTACTAGTATGTCCTTCATAATCGAGAGTATGTCATTCAGCTTTGGGATTGGCATACAAAATATGAAATTTATTATCATCGATTAGAGGAGCAAAATCGAATGTGAACAAACAGTAGCAACAACAGAAGATGGCAAAAGATGAACCAGCTATATGCTCTAGAAAAGAAGGCTGATGTGCTATGCTAGCTTTGAACAAAACAGACTTAAAGAAAAATACATTATTGGAGATAAAAATTTCAAGTCTGTGAGAAGTTCTAATAAATATATATTTAAATACATAAACCAAATTTTAGAATGTAAAAATTAGTAAATTCACCCAATTGGTGTGAGATAAACAGATTTTTATTGATAATTCATAGGACAAAAGATGCATATTTATAAGAATATGGGAGATGTGAGCAATAAAATTAGAGGTTCAGTTTAGTAGATATATGGACAACCATGCTCCCCCAAAAAGGGAGTATACATATTCTTCAGAGCATAGATGCAATATTTACAAAAGTGGCTGTTATCCTAGGTCACAAAATCTTAGTACAATGAAAAGAATTAGAATCATGTAGATTATCTTTGCTGTACTATACTACTGTTGAATTAGAAATCAATAATAAAAATATATGAACAAACCTTATGTTTGGATAATCTATAAACATAAGTCTGAATAATTTATAAAACAAATAACACTGAAAATTGAAAATATTTAGAAACGGGGGCACCTCTGTAGCTCAGTCAGTTAAGCATCTGCCTTCAGCTCCAGTCATATCCCAGGTTTCTGGAATAGAGCCCCAAGTTGGGCTCCTTGCTCAGCGGGGAGTTTGCTTCTCCCTTTCCCTCTGCCCCTCCTCCACATTCCCGACCACCGCCCCCATGCTCTCTCTCTCAAATGAATAGTCTTAAAAAAAAAAAATAAAGTATTTAGAAATGAAATATCATGAAAATACTTCCTATGAAAATGTGTGACACCATTCAAATGGTACTTAGAAAAAAATGTATGGCATTTGCATGCTTATAGTAGGAAAAAAGTGTGTATTTGTCAGCTGGGGCTGCCATAATGAAGCACCAGAGACTAGGTATCTTACACAACAGAAATTTATGTTCTCACACTTCTAGAGGCTAGAAATCCAAGATCAAGTATCAGCATGTTTAGTGTCTCCTGAAGCCTCTTTACTTGGCTTCCAGATGGCCACCTTCTTGTTGTGTTCTTACATGGTGCTTCCTTCTTGCATGCATACCCCTAATGTCTTTTCTGTGTCCAAATTTCCTGTTCTTATAAGGACATCATTCAGATTGGGTTAAGGCCCACCGTACTGGACTCATTTTAATTTAATCATCACTTTAAAGGCCTTATCTTCTAAGGGAGTCACATTTGGGGTATTGGGGCATAAGGTTTCAACATATGGATTTGGGGAGTATATAATTCAGCCTACTACAAGAAGAAAGCTGTTAGTTAATGAGTAATATGTCAAACATAAGTAATTAAAAGCAATCAGTGTTACCAAAATAAGCAGAAATAAGAAACAATAAAGAACAGAAAATCAATAGAATATAAAACCAGAGATACATGAGAAAAAAAGTAAAGACAAAGATAAATCTTTGAAAAAACTAAAAAAATAAAAATAAACATTTGGTACAATCGTTCAAAAAATACAAATGGCATATATAAATAATATTGGGAATGGAAAAAAAGGAACATAAGCTCTAAGAAGCATTTTCCATCCCAGAAGCTCAGTAAAAATATATTTTACTAATTATCACTGGAGAATTATATCTAGGCATTTCAGTGAATCCCCGCCCTCATCTGATAACTTGGTTAGATGTTCCTACTAGCTTATTCCTCGATGACTTCGGTTATTGTATTATATTGTAATTTTCTACCGATCCCCATTTTGAACTACACCATCGAAGATAAAAACCAGTGACATTAGACCAGATGGACCTAACAGATACATTCTGAACATTCCATCCCCAACAGTGAATTACACATTCTTTTCAAGTGGACATGGAATATTCTCCAGAATAGATCACATATTAGGCCACAAATCAAATCTCAATCATTAAAAAAAGATATCATGCACCTTTTCTGACCACAACAGTATGAAACTAGAAATGAATCACAAGAAAAAATCTGGAAAGAACAGAAATACATGGAAGGTAAATAGCAGTCTACAAAACAATGAATAGTTCAACTGAGAATTCAAAGAGGAAATCAAAATACACCAGGAGACAAATGAAAATGAAAACACAATGGTTCAAAATCTTTGGGATGCAGCAAAAGCCGTTCTAAGGGGATGTTTATAGCATTACAGGCCTACCTCAAGAAACAAGAAAAATATCAAATAAACAATCTAATCTTTCACCCAAAGAAAATTTAAAAAGAAGAAAAATGAAGCCCAAAGCCAGTAGAAGGAAGAAAATAATAAAAATTGGAGCAGAAATAAATGACATAGAGACTAAAAGAACAATAAAACAGATCAATAAGACCAGGAGCTGGTTCTTGACAAAAAATAAATAAAATTGATAAACCTTCAATTATACTTATCAAGAAAAAGAGAGAGGAGGACTCAAATAATAAAATAAATGAAAAAGAAGAAATAACAACTGACACCACAGAAATACAAAGGATTATAAGGGAATATTATGATAAATTATAGGCCAAAACACTGGAAAACCTAGAAATGGATAAATTCCCAGAAACATATAGCCTCCCAAAACTGAATCAGGAAGAAAAATTTGAACAGACCAATTACTAGCAATGAAATTGAATCAGTAGTCAAACGTTCCTAACAAACTAAATGTCCGGGACCAGATGGCTTCACAAGTGAATTCTATCAAACATTTTAAAAAGTATTAATATATATTCTCATACTATTCCAAAAAATAGAAGAGGAAGGAAGGCTTCCAAATTTATTCTAGGAGGCCAGCATTACCCTGATACCAAACCAGATAAAAACATCACACACACACAAAAGAAAACTATTGGTCAATATCCCTGATGAACATAGATGAAAAAATCTTCAACAAAATATTAGCAAACCAAATCCAATAATCCATAAAAAAATCATTCACCACGATGAAATGAGATTTATTGTAGGGACTTAAGAGTGGTTTAATATTCACAAATAATCAACACGATACATCACATTAACAAAAGAAAGAATAAAAAACATATGATCATCTCAATAGGTGAAGAAAAAACATTTGACAAAGAAAGTATGACATCTATGTATAATGAAAACTCTCCACAAAGTAGGTTTAGAGGGAATATACCTCAACATATAAAGGCCATATAGGAAAAACCCACGGGTAACATCATACCCAATGGTGAAAAACTGAGAGCGTTTCCTCTAAGATCAGGAACAAGACAAGGATGTTCACTCTCACTGCTTTTATTCAATGTAGTACTGAAATTCCTAGTCAGAGAAATTAGGCAAGAAAAGGAAATTAAAAGCCACCCCAGTTGCTAAGGAAGAAGCAGAACTTTCACTATTTGCAGATGGCATGATACTACCTATAGAAAACTCTAGAGACTCCACCAAAAAACTACTAGAACTGATATATGAATTCAGAAAGTCACAGGACACAAAATTAATATGCAGAAATCTGTTGCATTTCTATACACTAACAATGAAGAAGCAGAAAGAAAAATTAAGAAACAATCCCATTTACAATTGCACCCAAACCAATAAAATACCTAGGAACAAACTTAAGCAAGGAGGTAAAAGATTTGTGCTCAGAAAACTATAAAACATTGATGAAAGAAGTTGAAGATGACACAAAAAATAGGAAGATATTCCATGAACTAATATTGTTAAAAAGCCCATACTATCCAAAGCTATCTACAGATGCAATGCAATCCCTATCAAATACCAACAACCTTTTTCACAGAACTAAAAGAAAATAGTCCTAAAATCCTAAAATCCTTAAAGACCCCAAATAGCCAAAGCAATCTTGAAAACAAAGAAACAAAGCTCAGGTACCACAATCCCAGATTTCAAGATGTACTACAAAGCTGTAGTAATCAAAACAGTATGGTACTGGCACAAGAATAAAAACACAAATCAATTTAACAAAATACAGTCCAGAAATAAATCCATGCTTGGATGATCAATTAATCTATGACAAAGGAGCCAAGGACTGTTTCAACAAATAGTGCTGGGAAAACTGAACAGCTATATGCAAAAGAATAAAACTGGATGACTCTCTTACATCATACAAAAATAAAACTCCATAGAAAACTTGCACAATAATTTTGACATATGCTGTAGAAACATTTTTCATAGATATGTCTCCTCTGGCAAGGGAAACAAAAGCAAAATTAAACCATTGGGACTACATCAAAATAAAAAGTTTTTGCATCATGAAGGAAACCATTAACAAAACGACAAGGCAATCCACTGAATGAAAAAAGGTATTTGCAAATGATATATCCAAAAAGGGTTAATATCAAAAATATTTAAAGAACTTACACAACTGAACACCAAAAATTCCTTTTTTTAAGAAGATTTTGTTTATTTGACAGAGAGAGAGAGCACAAGCAGGGGGAGTGGCAGAGGGAGAGGGAGAAGCAGACGCCCGGCCGAGCAGGGAGCCCGATGCGGGGCTTCATCCCAGGATCCTGGGATCATGACCTGAGCCAAAGGCAGATGCTTAACTGACTGAGCCATCCAGGCACCCCAACACCAAAAATGCTAATTGAAAATGGGCATAGGATCTGAACAGAAATTTTTCTAAAGAAGAAATACAAATGGCAACAGGCACATGAAAAGATGTTCAAACATTGCTCATCATCAGGGAAATGCAAATAGGACACACAATGTGTTATCACCACACACTTGTCAGAATGGCTAGAATCAAAAAGAATAACAAGTTGTTCATGAGGATGTGGAGAAAAAGGAACCCTTGTGTACTACTGGTGGGAAAGCAAATTGGTACCATCACTGTGAAAAAATAGTATGGAGGTTCCTCAAAAACTTAAAAAATAGAATTACTATATGATCCAGTAATTCCAAAACTGGGTATCCGCCCAAACAAAACAAAAACTCTAATTTAAAAAAAGATACATGCATCCTTATGTTTACGCAGCATTATTTACAATAGCCAAGATATGGAGACAACTTAAGTGTCCATCCATAGATGAATGAAGATGTAGTATATATGTACAATAACGATTCAAAACAGTTGAAAGCAATCTATTCTACCATATTCCTATGCCACAATTTCATATGCATCTCATCTTACAATCTCTGGCTTTTTTTTTTTTTTTCTATTACAAGAGACAACACTTCAACAAGGTGGTCCTTCTCAAGGTCTTACTACTGTTACTTCTTTTCTCCCTTAAATCATGATTTTCTCCGTTTTTTTTTCTTTTATTTTATTATATTATGTTAGTCACCATACAGTACATCCCTGGTTTCTGATGTAAAGTTTGATGATTCATTAGTTGCATATAGCACCCAGTGCACCATGCAATACGTGCCCTCCTTACTACCCATCACCAGCCTACCCCATTCCCCCACCCCCTCCCCTCTGAAGCCCTCAGTTTGTTTCTCAGAGTCCATAGTCTGTCATGCTTCATTCCCCCTTCTGATTACCCCCCCTTTCTTTATCCCTTTGTTCCCCTACCGATCTTCCTAGTTCTTATGTTCCATAGATGAGAGAAATCATATGATAATTGTCTTTCTCTGCTTGACTTATTTCACTTAGCATTATCTCCTCTAGTGTCGTCTATGTTGCAGCAAATGTTGAGAACTTGTTCTTTCTGATAGCTGAGTAATATTCCATTGTATATATGAACCACAACTTCTTAATCCAGTCATCTGTTGAAGGGCATCTCGGTTCCTTCCATGATTTAGCTATTGTGGACAATGCTGCTATGAACATTGGGGTGCATATGGCCCTTCTCTTCACTACGTCTGTCTCCTTGGGGTAAACACCCAGTAGTGCAATGGCTAGGTCATAGGGTAGCTCAATTTTTAACTTTTTAAGGGACCTCCACACTGTTTTCCAGAGTGGCTGTACCAACTTGCATTCCCACCAACAATGTAGGAGGGATCCCCTTTCTCCACATCCTCTCCAGCAATTGTTGTTTCTTGCCTTGTCAATTTTTGCCATTCTAACTGGCGTAAGGTGGTATCTTAGTGTGGTTTTGATTTGAATTTCCCTGATGGCTAGTGATTTTGAACATTTTTTCATGTGTCTGTTAGCCATTTGTATGTCATCATTGGAAAAGTGTCTGTTCATATCTTCTGCCCATTTTATGATTTGTTTATTTGTTTCTCACGTATTGAGTTTGAGAAGTTCTTTGTAGATCTTGAATACCAGTCTTTTATCTGTAGTATCATTTGCAAATATATTCTCCCATTCCGTGGGCTGCCTCTTAGTTTTTTTGACTGTTTCCTTGGCTGTGCAGAAGCTTTTTATCTTGATGAAGTCCCACAAGTTCATTTTTTCTTTTGTTTCCCTTGCCTTTGGAGATGTGTCATGAAAAAGGCTGCTTTGGCTGATGTCCTAGAGGTTGCTGCCTATGTTCTCCTCTAGGATTTTGATGGATTCCTGTCTCACATCGAGGTCTTTCATCCATTTGGAGTTTATCTTTGTGTATGGTGTAAGATAGTGGTCAAGTTTCATTCTTTTGCATGTAGCTGTCCAATTTTCCCAGCACCATTTATTGAAGAGACTGTCTTTTTTCCACTGGATGTTTTTTCCTGCTTTATCAAAGATTAGTTGCCCAAAGAGCCGAGGGTCCATTTCTGGGTTCTGTATTCTGTTCCATTGGTCTATGTGTCTGTTTTTGTGCCAGTACCTTGCTGTCTTTGTGATCACAGCTTTGTAGTACAGCTCGAAATCCGGCATTGTGATGCCCCCAGCTTTGTTTTTCCTTTTCAACAGTTCCTTGGAGATTCGGGGCCTTTTCTGTTTCCATACAAATTTAAGGACTATTTGTTCCAGTTCTTTGAAAAATGTCCTCAGTATTTTGATCGGGATAGCATTGAAAGTGTAGACTGCTCTGGGTAGCATGGACATTTTAACTATGTTAATTCTTCCGATCCATGAGCATGGAATATTTTTCCATCTTTTTATGTCTTCCTCAATGTCTTTCAAGAGTGATTTATAGTTTCTAGAATATAGGTCCTTTACGTCTCTGGTTAAGTTAATTCCAAGGTAACCTATGGTTTTTGGTGCTATTGTAAATGGGATGGATTCCCTAATTTCTCTTTCTTCAGTCCCATTATTCGTGTATAGAAATGCAACTGATTTCTGAGCATTGATTTTGTATCCTGCCACATTACTGAATTGCTCTATAACTTCTAATAGTTTGGGAGTGGATTCTTTTGGGTTTTCCATATAGAGTATCATGTCATCTGCAAAGAGAGACATTTTGACTTCTTCTCTGCCGATTTGGATACGTTTTATCCCTTTTTGTTGTCTGATTGCTGTTGCAAGGACTTCTAGTACTATGTTGAATAATAGTGGCGAGAGTGGGCATCCTTGTTGTGTTCCTGATCTTAAGGGAAAGGCTTCCAGCTTTTCCCCATTGAGAATGATATTTGCTGTAGGCTTTTCATAGATGGTTTTTATGAGATTGAGTAATGTACCCTCTATCCCTACACTCTGAAGTGTTTTAATCAGGAAAGGATGCTGTATTTTGTCAAATGCTTTTTCTGCATCTATTGAGAGAATCATATGATTTCTGAATTTTTCTTCCTGGATAAAATCTAAGACCCCGATCGATTTGCGAATGTTGAACCACCCTTGCATCCCAGGGATGAATCCCACTTGGTCATGATGGATAATCCTTTTAATGTACTGTTGGATTCTATTAGCCAGGATCTTGTTGAGGATTTTGGCATCCATATTCATTAGGGAAATCGGTCTGTAATTCTCCTTTTTGATGGGGTCTTTGCCTGGTTTGGGGATCAAGGTAATATTGTCCTCATAGAATAAGTTTGGTAGCTTTCCTTCTGTTTCTATTTTTTGAAATAGCTTTAGGAGAATAAGTATTATTTCTTCTTTGAATGTTAGGTAGAATTCCCCAGGAAAACCATCCGGGCCTGGCATTTTGTTTTTTGGAAGGTTGTTTATCACTGTCTCAATCTCTTCATAATTAATTGGCCTGTTTAAAAAATCAATTTCTTCCTGTTTCAGTCTTGGTAGTTTATAGGTTTCCAGGAAGGCCTCCATCTCTTCCAGGTTGCTTAATTTATTGGTATATAGATGTTGATAAAAGTTTCTAATAATCCTTCCAATTTCATTGGTGTTGGTCATGACCTCTCCTTTTTCATTCATAATTTTATTAATTTGGGTCCTTTCTCTATTCTTTTGGATAAGTCTTGCCAGCAGTTTGTGAATTTTATTGATTCTCTCAAAGAACCAGCTTCTAGTCCTGTTGATATGCTCTACTGTACTTCTGGTTTATAATTCATTGATTTCTGCTCTAATCTTGGTCAACTGCTTCCTCGTGAGTGGTTAGGCCTGTCCCTCTGTTGCTGTTTCAGCTTCTTGAGGTGAGAATATAAAATCTGCATTTTAGATTTTTCTATTCTTTTGAGTGAGGCTTGGATGGCTATGTATTTCCCCCTTAGGACTGCCTTTGCAGTATCCCATAGGTTTTGGACCATTGTGTTTTCATTCTCATTGGTCTCCATAAATTTTTTAAATTGATTTTTGATTTCCTGGTTTATCAAATCATTCTTGAGCAGGATGGTTCTTAGTCTCCACGTGTTTGAGTTTCTTCCAAATTTTTCCTTGTGGTTGAGTTCCAATTTCAAAGCGTTGTGGTCTGAGAATATGCAGGGAATAATTTCAGTCTTTTGGTATCAGTTGAGACCTATTCTGTGATCCAGAACATGGTCTATTCTTGAGAATGCTCCATGGGCATTAGAATAGAATGAGTATTCTTTGGTTCTGGGGTGTAGTGTTCTATATATATCTATGAGGTCCAACTCATCGAGTATGGCATTCAAAGCCCTTGTTTCTTTGTCGATTTTCTGCATGGGTGCTCTGTCTATTTCTGATAGTGGAGTGTTGAGGTCCCCTACTATTAACGTATTTTTGTCTATTTGTCTCTTTATTCTGGTTAAGAGTTGGCTTGTGTACCTTGCTGCTCCCTTGTTGGGGGCATATATATTTATAATTGTCATATCCACTTATTGGATACATCCTTTAAGAATAATATAGTGCCCTTCTGTGTCTCTAACTATAGTCTTTAGTTTAAAATCTAATCTGTCTGATATGAGAATTGCTACCCCAGCTTTCTTTTGAGGTCCATTGGCTTGAAAGATGGTATTCCATCCCTTTACTTTCAGTCTGAAAGTATCTTTAGGTTCAAAATGAGTCTCTTGTAGACAGCAAATGGATGGGTCATGTCTTTTTATCCAATCTGCAACCCTGTGGCGTTTCATGGGAGCATTTAGGCCATTTACATTGAGACTGATTATTGAGAGATATGATTTTAATGATGCCATGTTGCCAGTAAAGTCTTTGTTTCTATAGATTGTGACTTACTGTTCTGTATCACTCTTGGGGCCTTTTTACTTTTATAGAACACCCCTTAATATCTCCTGTAGGGCTGGTTTCGTGGTTACGAAATTGGTCAATGACTGGCGATTCTGGAAGGTCTTTATTCTCCATCAATTCTGAATGACAGCCTTGCTGGATAAAGGATCCTTGGCTGCATGATTTTCACTGAAAGAGCTTTAAAAATGCCCCCCCCCCCAACCTTTTCTATCATTCCAGGTCTGTGTAGACAGGTCTGACATAATTCTGATAACTTTGCCTTGGTACGTGAGAAATTTCTTTGCCCTGGCCGATTTCAATACTGTATCCTTGGATCTAATATTTGCAAATAGCACTATGACGTGACGTGGTGTAGGTTTGTCATGGTTGAGCTTGGGAGGAGTCCTCTCTGCCTTTTGGACATGAATGTTTGTTTCCCTTGCTAGATTAGGGAAGTTTTCAGCTACAATTTGTTCAAATATCTCTTCTAGACCTCTGTTTTTCTCCACCCCCTCGGGGATACCGATGATTCTGACATTGGAACGTTTCATTGAGTCAGTAATCTCCCGTAACCTACATTCTTGAGCATGGATTTATTTTGAGTCCAGATTCTATTTTAGCTTTGTCTTCTACTAACCCATCCTCCAATTCGCTGATATGTTCCTCTGCCTCATTCACCCTGGCCGTCAGAGCCTCTAGTTTTGTCTGCATTTGGCTCACAGAATTTTTAATTTCTGCCAGTTTTGCTCTCATTTCCTCCCTTACAGATTCTGTATTCTCATTAACATTTTCGTTAATACTTTTTTCAAGTCTACGCATCATCTTGACCATTGTTTTTGTTTTTTTTTTTAAAGATTTTTTATTTATTTATTCGACAGAGATAGAGACAGCCAGCGAGAGAGGGAACACAAGCAGGGGGAGTGGGAGAGGAAGAAGCAGGCTCCTAGCAGAGGAGCCTGATGTGGGGCTCGATCCCAGAACGCCGGGATCACGCTCTGAGCCGAAGGCAGACGCTTAACCGCTGTGCCACCCAGGCGCCCCCATATTGACCATTGTTACTCTGAATTCCATTTCTGATAATTTGGTTATATCCATATCCATTATTCTGTGGCAGAGGCCACAGACTCATTGTCTTTTCTTTGCTGGGGGGGATTTCTCCTTCTTGTCATTCTGATGAGGAGAGGTTGCGGGGTTGTCCAGAGCCCAAATTATTGACCGGGACCTAGGCCGTGCACCCTTGTTTTATAGGGATCTTAGGGATGTGGGCTTCTTGATTTTTCAGCCTGCCTTCTGGGGGAGGGGCCAGCTACACCGATACTCAGGCAACCCTGTTTGGGTAGAGTCACCATGTCCCCTGCGAGGGGGGATGGGGATGGGCACACTGTGAGCCGGTATTTCCAGGCTTTTGTTCTCTGGCGGCTTTCCCTGGCAGTTTGCTGTGCCTCTTCTGTGAGTCAGAGCAGCAGTAGCCGAATCTCAGCCTTTGTCTCAGAACAGAGGGATCGCGGACCGTTCTCCACTGATGTTCTCGCCACTTTAACTCTGTTTCTGTTGGGGCTGCTCAACCCTGCAGTGTCCTGGGATGTGCACCCCACACCCGGCGTCCCAGGCCTCACTTCCAGGGCCGGCGCGTCTCTGTCCTTTGTGTTTCGAACACCACCAGCCACCAGCTGCCCCCGCGTGCTCCCGGAGCTCCCAGTCTCAGTCTGGTTCCAGTGAGCACACCGGAGGAGCTCCGTTTCAGTCTGGTGGCGCGCGCTCCCCGGCTCACGGTCTCAGTCTGCTCTCTTGCAGGTGCTGGTCTGTGAGTCTGCCGGCTCCCCTGTGCAGGTGGCTACCGCTTCCCAGTGCCTGAACACGGCGGCTCCCTCCCCCTTCTGTTTATCTTCCGATATCTGTGCTCGGTTTCACGGCTCTCCGCTTCGTACCTCAATACTCAGCGCTGGAGATGTTCATTTGTAGAGATCCAGATGTATCTTCTTGCGTCTCAGGCTGATTCCGTGGATGTTCAGGCTGGTCTGGTACCTATCCAACTCGACTCAGGGGACCGGCTGAAAATGGGGTCCCCTATTCCTGATTTTCTCCTTTTCTATTGATTCATTCCCAGTGGCATATAAACATGCTTTAAGATTTACCATTTAAAAATATACAACAATGACAAAAACTCTGTATATATATTCTTCAACTCCATTATATCTCCAGTCCCCTTCCCAGTAAAACCTTTTGAAGCATTAAGTATTATCACAACTTGACTTCTTGTCTTTCCCGTTTTTCCTACTCAGGATCCAACATGGTTTCCATTTCAAATATACTGAAACTGCACCAGTTTGAGATTCTCGGTAACCTGAATGCCGCCATGTGCAATAATTAGCTTTATAGTCATCTCCTATTTCCTATTTCTTTTAGATAACTATTTTCTACTTCTTTAACCACATTCTCTCATATTTAGAAACAATGGCACTTTTATTTTTCCTCTTAATGTACTTTCTGTTCTTTTTTTTTTTTTTTAAACTTCCTTTGCTAGTGCCTCCTTTTCTGTTTCACCATTAACTATTGGAATATAATAATATATTGGATGGAATGTTGTTATATAATAATGATTGATTTTCAGTCCTCCTCTCTTCCCATATTTTATGCATCAATGAAAGAAATAATAACAGCAGAGCAACTTCAGCAATTAGATTGTGTGTACTACGTCTCAGAAATTTCCAAGTTCTTTACAAATACTCATTCAATCTGTATTCCAATGGTTTCCAAATGTTATTTTTAGCCATGATCCACTGAATTTCAGTATCTTATATCCTACTGTATACTTATCATCTGTACCGAAGAATTATTTTCTCAAAATTTACATTGCCAACCCCCTGCCCCAAATCAGGTCAGACTCTCCACCACAGTAAAAGTCAATATATACACAGCTAATTAATTCAATGAACTAGGGTTCAAGTTTGATTTCTCTCTGTGTTTTGGTTTTGTTTTTATGTGTGAATCCAGTCTGTCAAAGAATTTCTCTGGATTGATCTCAAAAACGTATTCTGAATTGTTCCACGTCTTTCTATCTCCTTTGTCTTTCACCTTCCAAAAACTCATCATCTCTAGCTTGGACTACCTAAATCATCCCAGAATTTTTGAATCCACCTTTAACTCCTGTATAATCTATTCCATGCAGACCATTCAGACTAACCTCTTTTTTTAGAACATAAATTATGCCACACGGTTTCCCTACTGATAACTCTCAGTTGCTTCCAATTACATATAGAATAAAATGTAAGCCTTTTGAATTACCTATAAGGACTTTATGTGAGGCATTCCTGGCCTTGCTTTTTGTCCTTCTCCAATTTTCCTAATCATCATCTTCATACAATGTAGTCACACGGGCCTTTTTCTTTAAGCCAAACACAACAAATTTCTTCCTGCCTTAGGTCCTTTGTGTTTTCCAGATATTCTTAGCTGGGAAAATTCTTCCTCATATCTTTGTTAGCCTGGCTTCTTTTCCCATTCAAGTCTGAGCTGCACTGTTGTTTCTTCATAGAGGCCTTTGCTGACCATCCAGATAACCAGCTTCTTCCCTCACCCTGACTACCATATCTCTCTGATTTTTAAATTTTTTAAATAATTAACTACTACCTCATATCACCTTATTTAAAATTTTCAAAAATTCCTTGAGATAAGTATTATTATTGTCTTTACATAGATGATAAAATCACGGTTCAGATTAAACAAATCGTCTAAGTGCAGCAACATTTAAGCAACAGTGCTGTTTGTTCCCCAAAACATTATCATTGCAATTTGCCATACTGACACCCCATATTAGATCATGCACACACGCACACACTCTACACAAAAAGAATTCATCTTTTACTTCATTTCAACTGTATTTATGCCTGCCTACTAGAAAAGTATTTGGCAATGTATCTCTATACCTTTTTAAATAACAGAGCACTCCGTCTGTGTTCAGGGTGTGATCAGTAATTGTGATTTCCAGATACCAATCTCCCAGACTAATCTAGGTAACTCTCAAGTACTTGGGTTAAATAATTAAGCCTACCTAATCTGACTGGAGTTAAGAGTTAGAAAGTTGAAACAGACCAAATTCCTCACACTAATGTTTACATTCTTCTAAACTGCTTTGAGTGTGATCACCCAGGGGACTGAGTACTCCATTAGTTGAAAACTGCATGTATATGTATATTTATAAAATTGAGAGGTGGGGGTGAGAAGATAAAGGAGTGTAAAGAATTTGAAAGGCCACAACAATTTAGCAAACAATAAGTCCTTAACCAGGAACATATGGTTTCTCAGGCCATGTGTAAAACATTATAAGGAGAAAGGAAAAAAGAAGAAAGAATGATACTGATATTGTAATGCAAAAATATATGTATGTTTTATTTCAAGAATGCTTTTAGTAAAAATAAAAACGATCCTTGAAAAAAATTTTACTAATTAGTAATTGTGTTTATTTCGGGCTGTATTTGTGTTAGACACATTGTAAACTATTCACAGTTGTGTACACAGATCACGTATCAAATGCAGTTCACGAATTTCATAAATTACAAAAATACTTTGGTGCATCACATAGTTAAATGGGCAGCTGTCCAATAAACTTTATTTCTTTTAAAAGAAATAATTGTAATTCACTTTATAGGGTAGAGAAGTGTGTGTGTGTGTGTGTGTGTGTGTGTGTGTGTGTGTGTGTGTATGTGTGTTCCCCGTTGTTGCCTTAATCAACAGTTATCTCTCTCTAAGGGAAAAGCCCCTGAAGATTTCTCTTCATAGCTACCATTAGATAATGTGGCAGGCAGCCTTCTAAATGGTTCACAGTGATTCATGTCTTCTATTATTCATGTCCTTGTCTAATTCCCTCCTCTTAAGTGCAAGCTGGACGTACATAGTGACTTGCTTTCAACAAATTGAATATGGCAAATGTGATTGGATATCACTTCCAAGATTAGGCTACAAAAGCAGTGACTTCTTTTGCTAGCAATCTTTCTTTTGCTTGTACTCTCTTTGCTTGTTCACTCTGATGAAGCAAGCTATCATATGGAAAAGTCCAAATGGCAAGGAACTGAGAATAACCTCTGGAGAGTAGCCAGGAAGAAACTTAGGACCTCGATCCAACAGCCTCAGAGGAACAGAACCCTGCCAACAGGTAAATCAGCTTAGAAAAAGGTCCTGCCCCAGTTGACTCTGCAGGTGAGACCGCAGCCTAAGATGGCATCTTGATTGCAGAGTTACGAGAGATGGAAAAGCAATGAATCTAGCTACATTATGCCTGATTTCTAGACCACGGGAACTGTGAAATATGTGAGCAGTTTTAAACCAGTATGTTTTAGAGTAAATTGGTAAGCAACAATAGATAATACAGATAGAAAACATAGAAATCAAAGAGTAATTTGACTCCACCATTTCCCTGGCCAATCATATCCAATCAAATTTTTTGTATTCTACCCCCTGAGATCTGTTTCACCCTATCCAGCCATACTACCTTTTCCTTTCCAACCCCCATCAACATTTGCTTGAAAGATTTCAGTGCTTCCTAAGAGTACTGCCTACCTCCAGGCTGGTGCATTCCATTTCAGACTTTGTGACAGCATTTCCCAAACTAACATTGACAAATTTTCTGGAACAATTCCTTTATCAAACAGTCTAGGAAAGCCTGGGTATTTTAAATTACTTTGGAGAATCGTAACTGAAATTGTGATATTGTCAGATAACTTTATGCAATAGAGTTTCTCAAATTCATTTGATTATAAGGCCTCTCTCTCTCCCCCTCCCCACCCCCGTGCCTCCCTCCTACCCTCTCATCGTTTTGTAAAAATCATTGATAACATTTCACGGAATCACTTTTGTCCCCCAAAAAGAAGGAAAAAAAACTCACTTGGCAAATAGTGCTCCAAACTTCTGAAAGAATATTTTTTTTTCTAAAATGCACATCAAATCATGTCACTGACTTCCTTAAAATACATTTTGACAACTTCATGTTGCTTACAAAATAAAGTTCAAAAAAAAAAAAAACCATTCAAATGAAGTCATCTGTGACCAGATTTAACCTCTGGTCTTCCTTCTTAGTTATTTATCTGACTCACTGCTCTGCTCTGCTCCCCTTACCCTCCACCGCAGCCTTACTAAACTCCAGGTAGATTGCTAACTGTTCTTTTGGTCTGGAGATTGCTAGTCTCCATTCATGTCTCTTTATGACAGAAGAGTAAACAATCTTATTCATATGCCTACCTCTATTCCCCCAAGGGCCTGATAAACTAGAACTCACTCTTCTATTCACTTCAAGAGTCATTTACTATGAAGCGGTTACATAGCTTGAGATCTATGGGGAATGGATTTGTTCCATCTCTGAGAATGTTCTTCAAAATTAAGACTTTTATTTTAAATATTTACAAAAGTTAAAGTATATTTCCTTTCACTGTCCTTGTACCCTTGGTGATGGAATCATTTCAGATTCTCATTATCCTGATACAATCTGTCCTCTTCTCTTATTTCTCACTTCTATTATACCCTGACCACAAAAATACTATCATTTTATTAAACGTAATTCTTTGTATCTTTCTACTTATGATAGACAATAAGTACCTTAAAATCAGATGAGACATTCAGTTTTGTACCCTCACATTGTTTTGACTGATATTCAAGTAATGCAACACTCATTCATGTACTCCCTTGTTTGTTCAGTAAACTTTAATTTCTAAATTAAATAAAAATCTTCTTGGTTTTATTTTCCTCAAGTATGCTCTTTTCAATGGTTTCTTATGATTTTATTTCTATCTGGTGCATTCTACTTCCATATATTATGAGTGAATACACGGATTGTTACTGGTTAGTAGTTCCTTAGTTCCCTACTATCTGTTTAGTCTTCCCTGTTGTTATTCCACAGTTTTCTAATAACACCTGAGCTTGGTGATATACTCCATTTTTTAGGAAAATAAAAATGAAAATCTCTGCAATCTCTTTATTTCAGTAAATTTACAGAAATGTTAAATATTCATTGCTTGAGTTTTACTAGGAAAACACAATGATTAAATGTAAATCAAAGAAGCTTAACCAAATTATGTTTTGCTAATCATTGATTTTCATGTGTAGTTTTAACAAGTAAATTCTTTATCCATTATATGGATATAGATTGGTAAAAATAACAATATTGACTAGATTATGAATGTTAAAATATGTCTGCAAAAATAGAATTTGATAAAAAATTATTTGTCTGAAGAGGGATAAATACCTAAGGATAAATATTTAAGTATCTGATAAATACCTCTATAAAAATATAGGGTATTTATAGCTGTGATGGCATCAATATCCGTGAATTGTGAAATTGGTTGAATTTTGATTGTTGTATATGTCACAGATATAAAATAAAAAATAAAATATTATAAAAATGCTATTTGCCCAGTTGATATTGTATCATGTTATAGGACATAATATCATATACTTTTATTAAATTCATTTTATTTAAACCTCTTTGTGCACCCCACACTTAACCAAAATTTCATCTGCTTTCATTTTTTTAATATATAATTTTTGAACAATACAACTCTTAACATAATCAGGAATAAGACTAGGGCATGATTAGAATCAGGAATAAAAAGCCTTTCATTATTATGCTATTTCCATTCACATTTTATTGTTGCAAAATATGCTGGGAAATGTTTATAGGACAGGATTAAGCTTTCTAAATGGTGAGTTTAATATCTAGCTGAATTATTTTCAGTTTTATTAAGCTATTATTATCCAACTGATAACAGTAATTTTCACACAGTACTATATCAAATGCCTTGCACCTGGAAAATTTTCTCTGAGATAAATCAATAAAATTGTGTTGGCATAAGCATATCAAATAAACATGATCTAGTAGGACTTGGTGAACATCTGTCATTTATGTCTTACCATCACAGATTCATTCTTTTAGTAATAACATCCCACATTTTTACCAAACTTTTCTCCCTTCTGCAGTCACACTCCTATTCTCCTGTAGTTGCCCATCGCAATATTCTACTAACAGGTTTGGAGAGATGACTCAGCCCAATTGTAAAACCCCACCATTTGAATGTCAAAAACTAACACAAGGATGATTATGTAACACAAGCAGGCTAATCTGAATCCTGCCCTAGAGTTTTCCTTATTAAAGATGACAAGGAGGCTCCTTTATTTCCTCTGGAATGAGAGTTTCAAGTAGTGATGTCAACTACGTAGAGAAGGCTGACATAATTAGGCCAGTCCATCAGCAGAATGGAGAAGAGATGGGGAGGTGGGACTACATACAAACAATATCATGTGGTTCACTGGACCCAGTCATACATGCCTGGGGCCAGATCTAACCAAATCCTTTCCAAATTTAAGTGAAAATACTCTCCACATTTTTTTAAAAAGATTTATTTGTTTATTTATTTTAGGGAGAGCAGAGAGAGGGGCAGAGAGAGAATCTCAAGGGAACTCCCCACCCAGTGCAGAGCCCCATGTGGGGCACAATCCCACAATCCCCAAGACCACAACCTGAGTGGAAATCAAGAGTTGGACACCAAACCGACTGAGCCGCCCAGGTGCCCCTACTCTCCACATTTTGAACAAAATGCAATTTTTTTTTGCTTCTCAAAAACTATACACTCATTCTTAAGAAGCAATTCTCTTCCACTTTCAGATGAAAAGACAAAGCTCTTGGTAAAAACTCTGAATTGCCTGGATAAAGTGATTTTTTTAAACAAGTTTTCCAGGGTAAAGAAAAAGCTTAAAGAGAAAGCAAATAATACTAGCATCACACTATCCATCTTTAATACTAGATGTTATAAAATGGCAGAAAAACACCAACGTACTACTGAGATGAAATGACTGTAACACAGAATTCTATTACCAACTAATACATTCATCTGTTCAGGATGAGAAAATTTAATATGGTCTAAAAGTTACTATATCAACCAATTCATCTATTTGAGGAAAGTGCTAAAAATATGTAATAAACGAAATTATGACAGAAACCTCTATTTTAAATGAAAATGAAGAGGACAGAAAATAGTGTAAACAATAAACCTTAAAACATATACAGTTAAAAATGCATAAGTAAACATAGTGTGTGGAATTGTGTAAGTGTTACATATTAATGAAATAGGATAAAAAGTGCAAACAGAAAACTTATAATAATCTGAAATTAATGCCAGTAAAGTAGCCCAAATTTGGAGGGAGACTGAGGGAAAGAGTATGTTGTTGGTATGAATGGTGTTATGTTAATGTTGCTTTGGGCAGTCCCCATGTTCACTGTATCACTATTTACAATAGCCAAGATATGGAAACAACCTAAATGTCCACTGACTGATCAATGAATAAAGAAAATGTGGCATGCATATATAATGGAATATTATTCAGCCATAAAAAAGAATAAAATCTTGCCATTTTAAACAACATGGTTGGACCTCAAGGGCATTGCGCTATAAGTGAAATAAGACAGAGAAAGACAAATACCAAATGATCTCTCTTATACACAGAATCTTATAAAACAAAAACAAAAACAAAACAAAAGAAGCTCACAGAACAGATTAGTGGTTGCCAAAGGCAGAAGTGAGGTGTGGGAGACATGGAAGAAAGTGGTCAAAAGGTGAAATAAATGAATAAATACAAACAATTTATTGAGGTATAATTTACATATAATAAAATGCATCTATTTTAGAGGTTTTGTTTATTTGAGAGAGTGAGAGAGAGAGATTGAGAGAGTGAGAGAGAGAGTTTGAGAGAACAAGTTGGGGGAGGGGCAGAGGGAGAAGCAGACTCCCTGCTCTGCAACTTGATTCTAGGACCTTAGGATCATGACCTGAGCCGAAGGCAGACGCTTAACTGACTGAGCCACCCAGGCACCCAAAATGCATCTATTTTAGAAGTAAAATTCATTAACTTCATAAATACATACATCTACGTAATCACCAGAATTAAGAAATAGAAAATGTCCATGACCATGAAAAGTTCTCTCACGTTCCTTTGCAATCTACCCCTCTATAATCTACCACACAGACAAGCACACACTCACCTCCTAGTCCTAGAAAAGCCTGATATCCTTTCTGCACTCTAGTATAGTTTTGCCTAGTGTGGAATTTTTCAAAAATAATACAGGTACTCTTTTCTATCTGACTTTTTTTCACTCAAATTAATATTTCTTAGGTTTATCCAATTTTTACATGTATCCCTAATTTATGCCTTTAACTACTGAGTAATTTTTAATTGGATGGCTATTGCCATAATTTTATTTCCTTTCATGTATCAATGGATATCTGCTGAATCTTTTTCCATCTTTTCATTTTTTACTGATCTGTCTCTTTATTTAGAGTATGTTTATTGCATCTTTTTAATTGTGTCTTTCTTATTTTCCTCCATAGTGTAACAATCTCTGCCTTTTTATTCCTTTGTTCTCTTCATTTCCATTTAATGCCTACTTTTTTGTTATGTATTTCTTATTCATCTTATCTGAACTTTGTTCTTTCTTTCCTCTTATAATACATTTTAAAATAAATTAATATTTTAAAAATATTTTATTTATTTGAGAGAGAGGGAGAGCATGTGCTCAAGTGGGGAGAAGAGCAGAAGAAGAGGGATAAGCAGACTCCATGCTAAGTGTGGAGCCCGTCATGGCCCAATCCCATGACCCCAAGATCATGACCTGAGCAGAAACCAAGACTTGGATGCTTTACCTGACTGTGCTACCCAGGTGCCCCAAAATGAATTAATACTTTTTGATGTTCATTTTATTTTCACAATTTATTGTTATATCTATCTCTTTGTTTTACATTTCAGTAGATCTAGGGTTTACTATAGACATCTTTAACTTACCAGACTCTATATTTAAATAACACTATACACCACTTTGTGTTTAATATAGAAATTTCACAGTAGACCTTTATGTGTTATTATCATTCATTTGACTTCTACATATATTATAAAGCCATAAATCCATGTACGTAGAGTCAAATAATCTTTGACAAGGGTGTCAAGAATACAAATGGGGAAAGGATAGTCTCTTCAATAAATGATACTGGGAAAACATGACAAAGGAGTAAATTGGACTCTTGTACCATACAAAAAAATCAACTCTAAATGAATTAAAGATGTACATAAGACATAACACTAAAAATACTAGAAGAAAACATAGGGGGAAAATGTGAAAAACTTGGCAATCACTTCTTGGATTTAACACCAAAATCATAGGCAACAAAATTTTTTTTAGCAACTTAAAGAAGTTTTGTCTGTTTTACATAGCTTCTAGTAAAAGTTGCTCTGCTTTTCTTTATGTAATGTATCTTTTTTCCCCCCACCACTTTGAAGATTCTGTTTTTAACAATGGTTTTCAACAATTTGATTTTGATATTTTGAGTGTTTTCTATGTGTGTGTATCCTGCCTGGTGTTTATTAAACTTTTTTTGATCAAGTAAGTTTATACTTTATATCAAACTGGAAAACTTTCAGCCATTATTTCTTTCTCTCTCTCTCTCCCTCTCTCTCTCTCTCTCTCTCTATAAATATATATAAATATAAATATATATATAAATACAAATATATATATATATGTATATAATTTTTTTTATGTCCTCCCTCAATCTTCTCTCCTTCTGCAACTCCAATTACCTGTAGGTTACACTCCATGATTTTGTACCAGAGATGCACTGGGATGTTCACTAGGTTTCAATATGTCTCTCTCTGTGCTTCACTTAGAATATTTCTCAACATTCCATTAATCCCTTTCAGATTTGACTTTTTTCTCTCTAAAAGTTGCATTTGATTCTTTTTCATATCTTTTATTTCTCTTTTCTTATGTGCATATTTTCCTTTAAATCTTTGATCATATTTGTAATATTTATAATATATTTTTATTTTTTTTGCTAATTTCATCATCTCTGTCATGTCTGGGTCTGTTTCAATCAATGGATTTTTCTTTCAGTTGTGGTTACAATTTGCTGCTTCTTCATTTGTCATAATTTCTTTGGAAAAAAGGGTATTGTGAATGTTACATTGTTGTGTTTGGATTTTTATGTTTGCTTTTATAAAGAGTTGAAGTCTGTTTATAAAGTCTTTATGCTTCTTGTTGATCAACATGATCCTTTCAAGATTTATTATTAAGCCTAGTTATAGTGGCATTAAGTAGCACTTACTTTAGATATGAATTGCTCTTTTTTAAAGGGTGATCTTTGGAGATCTCTACTAATAGCTCTTATGGATCAGCAAGGTCTTGCTATTCTTGCTAAATGTAAACCAAAAATTTTCCTAACTCTGTGTGAACTCTGGGAATATCTAGCTTCCCCCCCGCCACCTCTGCACTCTTCTGTGTATAGCCACTCAAGGAAACTACTATATAGATTTCTGAAGCTCCATCTTCTTCAGTAGTTAGGTCTGTAAATTCTAGCCACCTCTGCTTCTCTAACCTCCAATCTTTGTAAGCATGGCTAATATATTCTACTTGAGATTTCTTTCCCTTTATTACAGTCTGAGAAGTGCTTCTAGGCAGAAACTCAAGGTGACTGTAGATATCACAATCTTTGTTTTCCTCCTTCCAGGTATCATAGTTCTGTTCTGCTTGTTGTCCAATGCCTGAAAATCTTGTCTAGTTTTTTAGTTATTAATGGAATATGAGTTAGTTCAATAATAATGATTCTAGCATGGCTGAAACATGAAGTCTTAGCATTTACTTTCAATGTGGTATAATAGGAATACCTTGGCCTTAATTTCATAAACTTCATAAAGGATGTAAAAATGTCTTTTCCTTGCTATTCTCACTGCTTGACATATAGTTGGCCCTCAGTATGTATCTGTTGAATGAATTAATAAAAAATAGCTACGGACTATTAAAAGAAAAAAAAGCCAAAGTTCTTTATTAGAAGGGCAGCTGCTGCTTCAAAGAATCATTTAATACAAAGTTCCACAATTCCAGCTTGTATATTTTGCCTATTGTTTATGGAATTGTCTACATGGGAGAGTGAAATGCATTCAAATATATAAATAGCCCCAAATCAGGCATAGATGATATGCTTTTGCACTGGGCCCACAGGCAACTTAGAAAGGTTAAATAATTTTTTTCTGCATTGACACACAAAGAAATTCCAATAAGTATTTATTTTAAATCAAATGCTCTTGATAAGGAATATCGGCCACCCAGAGATTTTAAGCTATGTAATCTAAATGTGTCTGAGTCTGGAAATCTTGTAGTAACTCTATTCCCTCAGTCATCATTAAAGATTTAAATTTACCTATTTTATCAAATGCTCTTAATTCAATATGCCAAAAATAATCCTTATTGGCCCAGAGTTGTCCCACATGAAATCACCATGTTTTTATGCTTCTGTCTGGAGGTCGCTGAAGTTGGTGTTCCTTGGTACATTGGTCCTATTCTGCACACTAATACTACATTACTTTGCTATATCTGACAATTTAACCCTAAGGAAACTGGGAAATTCACATTAGAATTGGCTTCTTTGACTTCTGGGAACAATTCAACATTTGGCCATCATTATAGGAACCATTACTAATTTGTGCTCTAATTAACTTTCCAAACCCATAATAATGGTTTATTTTGTTCTTGTTTTGAATCTCCACTCATTGCTTGCTCTTAAGGATTATTTGGCTGAACATGGTAAGGAGCTAAAATTTAATTTTATTTTGGATAAACTGGTAATAAATATATCCTATTAAGAAAACATTCTAAGAAAAGCAAAATAAAATAAAATTCATGAAACTTAACTAGTAAATATGCTATAGAGAAAATTCCTATAATCAAGGATTTCAGTCAGCCAGTCAGTCACCAATTATAAGTTTAGTTCCCACAGGGGGCACAACATTAAGACACTAAAGCCATTCAGCTTTAAGACATATGGTTTCAAGTTTTGATGCAAATCTAAAGGTGAAGCATTCTATTTGAACAAAAGAAGAAGAAAAGATGTTTAAATTAGCCCCAAATTAAAATCTGTTCTTTGGAATGAATTTACCATCTCTATTGTTTCCTTTATGTTATACTGCCCATGACTTTCTGCATATTCTCATAGAATCACAGAACTTTCAACTTGAGAGGATCTGGACAGTACAAATGTTCCCACTCAGGGTACTTCACAAAACTACAGATTCCTGGACCTTTCTTTCAAAGATTATAATTCAGTTCATCAGAATGGTCCCAATAATCTGCCTTTTCAAAAGAATGACTCTAGTCAAAAGCACTGATGTAGTTTAATTTTCATTTTACAAATAATGAAATAAACACCCAGAATAATTAACCAATTAGCCAAGTTTCTGTGAAAGTTAACAGCAATAAAGAAATGCGATCATGATTCTGGAATGCTGTTTTCTGTTCTAGAGGTTTTTCCACTGCTTCATAATCATTTCTTCCCAAAGGGAAAACATGGTTTATGTAATAGTAAATGGTAGAAATCTTCGAGATTATGTCTTATGTTTATCTCTTATCAAGCTGCCCTTTCTCCCAGGAGATGTCCTCCATGGTCTTGGTATTATTTCATATCTGCCTTCCAAATCCATGTCTTTACTCTGTATCTATCTTGAGTTCTATAATTTTATATCCAACTGCTTAACTCTTTTATTTTAAACAACTTCAAACAAAACACATGTAAAGCTCAGCTTTTCATTAATATGCATAAAAACCTCATCTGCCATTGTCCTCTGTCTTAGGAAATCAGATTATCAGTATGGCCATGTCAACAAACCAGAGGCCTGAGAGTGATTTTGGATACACTTTCTCACTTACCTACATATCCAACGATTAGCAAATTTTTCTAAAAACCGTTAAATTAGTTAAACAAGGAAGTCAATAGACTCAGGTGGTTCTAATACCCTAGCAGCCTATGTAAGTAAACCAAAACCTAAGCCTGTAAATGCTTCAAGATTAGGAAATCAAAGCCTACAATCAGCCAATCAAAATATGCCTGCTCGGGGTGCCTGGGTGGCTCAGTTAAGCAGCTGCCTTGGACTCAGGTCCTGATCCCCCAGCCCCGCCTAGGGTTCCCTGCTCAGCCAGGAGTCTGCTTCTCCCTCTCTCTCTGCCTTCCCCCTGCTCATGCTCTCTCTCTCAAATAAATAAAATCTTTACCAAAAAATGTACCTGCTTAGCTTTAGTTTTTCATAACTTAGCTCCAAAACTTCTCTCTACCCCATATAAGGAAAGTAACTCCATTATAACTAGTGTTTACCCAGCATAGCTTCCTTGCTCCTACTCATTTTGGTCTATAAAACCCTCTTCATACAACACTTTGAAGCTCCCAGTTCTTCAGTCATTAAATAAAGCCAACTAGATCTGAAATTTATGTATCTGTGAAGTTTTCTTTTAACAGTATTTAGCAAGTCTTTTTAAAAATTTTTTTTTATTATGTTAGTTACCATACAGTACTTCATTAGTTTTTGAGGTAGTGTTCCACGATTCATTGCTTGCATATAACACCCAGTGCTTATTGTAATACATGCTCTCCTTAATACCCATCACCATGCTAACACCCCCCCTCCTCCCGCCGAAACCCTCAGTTTGTTTCCCAGAGTCCATAGTCCCTGGTTTGTCTCTCCCTCTGATTTCCCCCCTCCATTTTTCCCTTCTTCTCCTAATGTCCTCCATGCTATTCCTTATGTTCCACATATAAGTGAAACCATATGGTAATTGTCTTTCTCTGCTTGACTTATTTCACTTAGCATAATCCCCTCCAGTTCCATCCATGTCAATGCAAATGGTAGGTATGCATCCTTTCTGATGGCTGAGTAATATCCCCTTGTATATATGGACCACATCTTCTTTATCCATTCGTCTGTTGAAGGGCATCTTTGCTCCTTCTACAGTTTGGCTATTGTGGACATTGCTGCTATGAACATTGGGGTGCATGTGCCCCTTCTTTTCACTATATCTGTATCTTTGTGGTAAATACCCAGTAGTGCGATTGCTGGGTCATAAGGTAGCTCTATTTTTAACTTTTTGAGGAACCTCCATGTTTTCCAAAGTGGCTGTACCAACTTGCATTCCCACCAACAATGTAAGAGGTTTTCCCTTTCTCCACATCCTCTCCAACATATGTTGTTTTCTGCCTTATTAATTTTTGCCATTCTAACTGGTGTAAGGTGGCATCTCAATGTGGTTTTGATTTAAATTTCCTAGATGCCTAATGATGTTGAACATTTTTTCATCTGTCTGTTAGCCATTCGTATGTCTTCTTTGGAGAAGTGTCTGTTCATGTCTTCTGCACATTTTTTGACTTGATTATCTGTTTTTTGGGTGTTGAGTTTGAGAAGTTCTTTATAGATCCTCGATACCAGTCCTTTATCTGAAATGTCATTTGTAAATATCTTCTCCCATTCCATAGGCAGTCTCTTTGTTTTGTTGACTGTTTCCTTTGCTGTACAGAAGCTTTTTATCTTGATGAAGTCCGAAAAGTTCATTTTTGCTTTTGTTTCCCTTGCTTTTGGGGATGTGTCTTGAAAGAAGTTGCTGTGGCCTTATCGAAGAAGTTACTGCCTATGTTGTCCTCTGGGTTTTTGATGGATTCCTGTCTCACACTGAGGTCTTTCATCCCTTCAGAGTTTATCTTTGTGTATGGTATAAAAAAATGGTGGAGTTTCATTTTTCTGTATATAGCTGTCCAATTTTCCCAGCACCATTTATTGAAGAGACTGTCTTTTTTCCTTTGGATTTTTTTTCCTGCTTTGTTGAAGATTAATTGACCACAGAGTTGAGGGTCTATATGTGGGCTCTCTATTTTGTTCCATTGATCTATGTGTCTGTTTTTGTGCCAGTACCAGGCTGTCTTGATGATCACAGCTTTGTAATATAGATTGAAATTAGGCAACATGATGACCCCAGCTTTGTTTTTCTTTTTCGACATTTCCTTGGAGATTCAGGGTCTTTTCTGGTTCCATACAAATTTTAGGATTGTTTGTTCCAGCTCTTTGAAAAACGCCATTGTTATTTGATCTTGGAATAAACCTAACCAAAGAGGTGAAGGATCTATACTCTAGAAACTACAGAACACTTATGAAAGAAATTGAAGAAGACACAAAAAGATGGAAAAACATTCCATGCTCATGGATTGGAAGAATAAACATTAAAATGTCTATGCTGCCCAGAGCAATCTACACTTTCAATGCCATCCCAATCAGTATTTAGCAAGTCTGTTCAGATCTTCCAACACATCTTACTCTATGCTAAGAACATTTTACTTGTTGACAAACAGCATGTGATTTTGAAATGATTGCCTTCAGCATTGCCTTCATCCAATCCATTCTTCACACTGTTGAAGATAAACCTTCTAAAAATGCAAATCTGATCATGTCAAATGTTCCAATATCTTCCCATTGTCCTTGAGATACATTCTAAAAAAGACAACTTAATTTACGTGACCCCACTTAATGTATGCCTTTCAAATTCAATGTAATGCAATTCTGTTTTTTTACTTTCTATGTTCCAGCCATACTGGAACCACTTTTTGATAATCACACAGGATTTAAATAGAATTATGACTGTATTTGAGAAATAAAATTAATTTCCTCTTGTTAAACATTAATCCAAGGCCAATATAATTTCATTTGCCATTATTTCTTTTTTATTCTATTTAATGTCACTTGTAAGTTGCCCTTGTTCTTGACTTTATACCTTTTGTTATATGAAAAGATATTCTAAACTTTAGTTGTATTTTTTAATACTATTGGCACACTCAAATGAATAGAAAATAATTTTTTAAAAAGATTATTTTAAAGTAGAATTTATTGATTTGACAGAAAGTCATGAGGAAAGGAAAAGTTTAGAATATCACTTTCAATTGTTGTAGTAATCTGTTACAATATTTAGAAATACAATTAGCTTAGTTCTTTATAATAGTATGCAATAAAATAATTTATCATTCAAGAAACATTTGCCAATGTTCTATTTAAATGATTCAAATTTAACATTTATTGAGGGTGTATTAGCTACTAGGAACTGACAGATTTATTTTCTTCTTGAACCTTTAATATTGTCAGCTGGTTTGGCCCTCTTAAATGCTGTTTTGTACACTAACATGTTTAGATGACTATGTTCAAAGGCCTTTCAGGGATTGTGCATCACTCCTGTTCACAATCTATCTCCCTTTTTTCTCTCTTGGTGAGAAACTTGGCTCACACTATCTGCCATGGGTCCTCTGCGCATCTGCTTCTGGTCTTGGTAGAATCAATAAAGCAGTTTATGAAATACTTTCCTTCTAAGGAAAAGGTGGATATAGATTGCAGTCATCGACCCAGTAAGAAATTTTATTTTTTATCAACCAATTTTTAATTGTTAATAGTGTTGCCACAGTGGTAGTAGTGGAAAATTTTCTCTATAAACATTTGCAACTATTTTAATTGGACAAAGGATGTCTCCTGCCACAAAACCTTGATTTTCTGATTCTTCATGAGGGCACCATTTAACTCCCTCCTTGGCTGCAAACTGCAAGTCTTTGAATCAGTTTTTATCCTGGTACTGGTCCTTCTTGTTTGCAATGAGACTGCTGCCCAGCTTGTTTTCCAGGCAGGTGGTTAGGCATCAGGTCCCATTTGGCAATCTAAATACTCAGGAAGAAGAGCATATGACAAAATCTCTATGCCACACATTAACTTCTTGGGTCTTGAGGGTTGTGAATTTAGTGAAAGCGTTACAAAGAAATAAAAACAAGGAGTTAAAACAAAACCTGTTCAGCAGAAGATCAAAGAAAAAGGAGAAACTAAGAAGAGATGAGGTGTAGGAGAGGAAAAGTGGGATGTAATTTTGCCTATACCAAGTATCTACTGGTTGGAAATGGCACAAGTTTACAACAAATTAGGAATGAGCGTGGATCTGTATTTTCTCTTTGGAAAACTAAAAATATCTAAAAATTCTAGCTACATGACACCATCCTAAAGCCTAGAGAATGAGCATTTTGCATTTCAGAGGGCCACACCATATTGGATAAAAAAGGCTGCTACTAATGTGAGTGACATTTGACATCACAGCCATGCGTCTCTGTATGATGCCTAAACAAATATGTTAACTCAACTGAAAAGAAAAAGGCAAACCAAATTGCTTTAATAGACACAATTTCTGTCTTAACTATTGATTTAGGTGCCACAACTCTGCATGCATCTGTTGGATTTGGGGACACACAGAATCTGAAGGTCCAATATGTACTTATGGGATTAGTTTCACCTAAGATTTTTGTTACCTTTCCCCCAGATATTTGGTAATATCAATATTACATAAAATGTCAAAAGAAACACCATACATTATAAAATGAGCTAGAATTAAACAATAGTAAATAAAGGTCTTCTTATTTTCAAGAACACTAATTGTGCTTTGCCCAGTTCCATGCCATCCCAAAACAAGCCCTATGCCAAATCTATCCTGCAGGTTCAACACAGCTGATCTATTCTCAAAAATACCTCAAATCCAATGGACAGTCATAATTCCATTTCCTTCTTTCTTGTTCACATCCAGATCCCAGGTTCTTTGTTTTTCATTCTCCATAAATTGACACTCTCCAAGGAGTATGTGCCTTTTTTTCCTTTATTTTTCCCCTAAGACACCATTTTTTATCTCTTAGGCAGTTAGTAATCTATTGACTCAGATTAATATCTGTCTTTCAAGAGTAAATATTGATGTAAGGAACCTCTCCCTTCTCTCCTGAATTGATGTCTTTCTGTTCTCTTCACTCTTTTAGGTACGTGTGCTTAATGTGCTATTTATTTTCTAATTTCTGGACCAAATAGGTCAATAATACATGAAAACTCAGTTCACATAGATGTCACAATAAAGAGAACCTGCTGGAAGAGGCACTGACTATTCAAATGGAGCCAGGACTCCATACAGGAGCAGAAGGTGGCATTCTGGCACATGGATCTGGGGCTTGTTTCTAATATGTGCAAGTGTGTCGCACCTCTCCATGTAAACATATGGCACCAGCTAAACTCTGATGAATGCACTATGGACTTTGCAAACCTGAGAGGATAAGAGGAATAATTCTGAAAACAGAAGCAAGGAGTATGATCTATGGAGGACCAAGCAGTACCTCCTGGGGCCAATAATACTGTAAAAATACCACTATGCAATATGTGAATTTGCTAAACGAGCACCAAGATTTGCTCAGCCTCATTAAAGGAACAAACTGGTCTGCAATAAGGGAATCCCTCTGGTGTAGTTTTTATCAGGCCCCATTTAGTAAGTCCTCAGTGAAGAAGGTTTGACACTAGGCAAGAGGATGAATTGTTCTCAAATTGAATTTCATGGAGTGGGATGTAACTTAATGAAAGCAACTCTCTGAATGTCAGCAGCTCTGTCTTTAGCTGTTGGGAAAAACACTAACATTATCTTGTTTTTCTACTTGGTGATTTGGCTGCCAGAGTGCAAGGCTTTTAAACATTCTGAATACTCAACACAACCTTAGAGTCCTTTAAATCCAGGTCAAGGCCAAGGAGCCCACAAACATTCTTGGTTTGCTATGGATGTGAAAATCAAGTCTTTTTCTGTAACAACACAGAACAGTAGGTAATTGACTATGACAATGGAGGTCTGGAGCTTTTTCCTGAGCATGACGGCAGTGACCTCACTCAGTGTTCTATGTGCCGAACTCTGCCTAACGCTTGTTCTTTATCACTGATATTGGGTAGCTATGAAAATGATATATTGTGTAGCAGCGATTTTATATTTTAATATAAAGAAAAGCACAGTTTTTTTAATACTCTGAAAAGATAAAACCAGGCTTCTTGTGGCTTTTGCTTTTATTATTATTTTTTGTCATTGTTTTGTGCTTGCTTTGTTTTGGGGGAAAAAGTAACAGTAAAATTGCAAGACTTCACAAAACAACTACATTTCTCTATTGTAATGGAGGTTGTTGGAGGTCATGCAGTTGTCCTTATTTTCCAGCTTTCATCTTCTATCCTTTTTAAAATTATAATATCACATCCATGGCCCAATGGACTTGGGACCACCTAATCTACTGCTTATAATGTAAAAAGAAATAACCTGGTGGGGATTTGTTATATTCATATGTACATATATATATATATATATATATATATATATATATATATATGTATGTATAAACATGTGTATTTGTATGTATGTGTATATTAAGATCCTTTAAATAAAATTAGTTTTCACCGACTATAGGGAAGGGATTTAAATAGCAGTATAAATGCAATGAAAAGGATTTAAATAAAGATTTAAACATAGTAATATTAAGAAAAAAATTAAATTAAATCAGTGCTATACTTAATCATATACAAATAATTGTTAAGAAACTCCCATGTATAGATTCTGTGCTAGATATAATGGGGTATGTAGAAATGGTGAGGATCACAGACCATAGCTTTAGTCACTCTGAAGTCTCTACCATTTTAATTAATATCTGGGTATCATAATATCTTTAACATGTTAACTTTTTTCTGTTGAAAGGAAGCTTAAAGACCAGTTTATTTTTTTAACTGAAGTTAGAGATTAAAAACGTGGCATGAAACAGCTGGTTTACTTTCTTAGGATCACACAAATGTATTATGGAAGAAACCCACCATATGTACATTTAACTTTATTTAGTTATCAATAACCAATAAGCAAACTTCAACAAGCCTTGCATCTTTTGTGTAAAGTGGAACTTTAAACCCTATTCAATTATTTCATCTATATTTGCCAAAGAAATAATGATCTGTTCCAACACTGGAGGAAAAACTGGCAAAATTGGATTTATTCATGCATACTAAACATTTTAGATGATGGAAAAAGATTTTTAAGACTAATTTTGGTATTATTTAACTTGAGCCTAATTCACTGAATTTAGGGCTTAGCCCCTGGAAAAGACACATCTCCACTGTTTAGTTAAGTCATAAACACAGTCTATACCTGCTGACTCTCAGGTCTTCTCTCCTCCAGGACTCTTTCCATTATAAAAGTATAGTTTTTGGCAAAGAGAGCCAGCCAGACATTGGCAGCACTTCTAGTAACTTGATTGTTGGCTATAGGTCAATCATTAACCCATTCTAGCTGTCAGTTTCTTCAAAAAGGAGATGAATAGGTTGGGCTAGATTACACCTAAAACTTACCATACTTGGAGTTCTACAATGTTAAGTTTAGGCATCCAATTATAGACGTTATTCCTGAATTACAGTGTATCTTTTCAGTCTCAAAGACATTCTGGACCGGTTATCAAAGTTCAGTTCCACCATTCTTAGATTCTCTGATGTGGCCATGTGCAAAGGATATTCCATCAGCCCTAACCTTCTAAATCTCAAACATCAGAAGGAAGCAAAGAACTGTGAAAATTAGTCTTGTTCCCTGTTTACCAGACTACATCACTAAATGGGATGATTCAACCTCTGAAATCCATTGATGCAGCAAGGTACTCTTCAATATTTGTTACTTAATCCTATAATGAAACCCTAATAAGGAAAGTTTCAGTCAACAGTGTACCCTCCCACTCTTATACGATAATAAGTATTAAAAAATTTTAAGTGCTTGTCACTATGGGTGAAACGCAGATAATACAGATCTTTTTCCATATGATTTGTACTTTGTGTGTGTGCATTTCACCTTCGTACATGACTATGGCAAAGTCAACACTAGTTTAAAACTTTCAAGCTTAACCATGTTCAAACACATATTTTGAAAAATTATTTGGAGCGTGTTCTTGAAAAATTTTAGTGCATAATATCATTAATCCATGTATTTCTTGATGTGAAAATTGTATATTATAAAGAAGATGGTTGAGTAAATTGAATTATTCTGTTAGTTCAGTGAAAGATGCATTCTAAATATTAGCTAATTATGAAGCTCCTGTGTGCCCACATATGCATGTGAGACATTTAAAACTATTAAATAGGGATGCCTGGGTGTCTCAGTCAGTTAAGCATCTGCCTGCAGCTCAGGTCATGATTCCAAAGTCCCAGGATCTAGCCCTGCACTGGGGTCCCTGCTCATTGATGAGTTTGCTTCTCCCTCTGCACCTCACCCTACTCGCCTGCTCTCTCTCACTCTATCTCAAATAAATAAATAAAATCTAAAAAAAAAATTAAATAAATAAAATCATACAATTCTCAATAGATATTTCTACCCCCCTCCCAACTAAAAAACATAGATGCTAGTAGATAAATGTCAACAAATAATGTTTTAATATATTGCTAAGTTTATAAGTAAAAAAAAAAAAAATCCCCAAAGGGGGAGGAAAAAGTTGTCCATGTATGTTGTGCTTTATTATTTTTTTTTAAGATTTTATTTATCCATTGACAGAGAGAGAGACAGCCAGTGAGAGAGGGAACACAAGCAGGGGGAGTGGGAGAGGAAGAAGCAGGCTCCTAGCGGAGAAGCCAGAATGCTGGGATCATGCCCTGAGCCGAAGGCAGAGGCTTAACAACTGTGCCACCCAGGCGCCCCTGTTGTGGTTTATTTTAGAAGAAATCATTAATAGCTAAGTAGCTCATTCTTGCATTCAACAAGCATTCATATACATATAAGTAATATATGATTACATAGGCTCAGAATTCTAAACAACCTGGGAATTTTCAATCTGACCTCATCATTGAGTCTTAAAATCTAACTAGTACTGCATAAATGTGTCCAATTTGAGCTGGCAGGTTAGTTGCATCTAATTCGATTATATGTCCTAGTTTTGTTCCCAGCAACTAGTTTATAAAAAGGAAAATACTGTTTTATTTCTCAGTAAGAAACTTTGACGAGATCCTCTACCTGCCAATTGGTTTCTTATATTGGACAATACTACAATTAGCTCAGAACACTCACTAAAGTTATAACATTGTTTTGAAGAGAAAGCTGAAACTTCATACAAAAGAAAAAGAATAAAATAAGTGTTGCTGGGGGCACCTGGGTGGCTCAGTCAGTTAAGCATCTGCCTTCAGCTCAGGTCATGATTCTGGGATCCAGCCCCACCTCAGGCTCCCTGCTCAGCCAGGAGTCTGCTTCTCTCTCCCTCTGCCCCTCCGCCTACTTGTGGTCTCTGTCTCTCAAATAAATAAATAAAATCTTTTAAAAAAATAATATGAAATAAGTGTTGTTGGGCTTGCTGCCCCTTCTGGGATGCAGCTCTGTAAATCTTTACTCCACAACCTGTAGACTTAAAACGAACTTCAGGCATGGATACTGACAGTTCACAAATACATTAATGGATATAAAAACACCACGATCACCCAAGAAAAACTGGCACCTTTTGCATAAAATAGTATTTTTTAAGAGGCGATGGGCTTGTTCTAATACATCAGTTTCAAGAGGTATTGAATTTCAAAACATTTATAATAAAACCATACAACATTTTAGAGTTAAGGGAAAAAGTATTTCAATAGCCTACTAAAATATAGTTTTTGTTTTATAGCACTTCAAAAATCACTTGCTTTATTTTCACATATGGTAAGATACAGATTTTTTAGAGAATTTATATGAAAATGGCTTTTATGTATGCTTGTAAACACTGCTATATAAATGAGTCAGGGAAAATTTTTTTATTATTCAATTCATTTGATCATTTTGACCATTTATATTTCATGTCATTCATGTATTGATTGTATTCATTATATATATAATATTCATTCATTTATTTAAAAAAAAAAAACAGGTATCAGTAAGTCCTCTGTTCTAAATACTTTCTTTGAGCCAAATACTAACATATTCATCATTATTTGGCTCTGCTTTTTAAAATTGTTTGCCTTTTTTCTTGTTCAAGTGCCCTGTTGAAGTAAAGAACAATTTGTTTATAGAACCATGAATTACCATTTATTCTCAGATTTTTTAAAAAAGGGACATTGGTTAGCATAATTGAAAATCATCCTCAATGTTTTTGTTTTTTTAATAGAATGTGCAAGACACCTGCACATTTCTTAGCACTGACCATCAATCAAGATCCAGTGACAAATTCTTCTCAGCTTTAAAATCTCTAGAGAATTTCTTTGCTATGTTGGATTGATCTGCTTCTTTTTATCTTTCTTTCTGTAATAGAATTTGCTCTGACTTGGGCTTCCCTTTGACAGAACCTAGAAACAAAGTGAGGGAAGGCTATTAAGAGAAAATATGGATCTGTAATACTTCTGATGGTGAGAGGGTCGCAGTGGGGATCAGGAAGCAGCAAGAAAGATGCTTATTAGCTTAAGTAAGACATTCAAAATAGGTCTTTTCAGAGTATGTACTTCTAGTTAAAAAAAAAAAAGGACTGTATAAGAACTAATTCTTTCCTACTTTACAAATCTTCATAGCATTCCATCTGCCAAAACTAATGATCTTTAGCTCTTTCAATTTTAATTGCTAACTATGGCATAGTTAACTTTTCATGTTATCTGGCATTATTGTAAAAATAACTGGTGCAGAGTTGACAATGAGACTTCTACACATTTATTCTTCATTCATACATTTATCTTTTAAAAGTTCTCTATAGAGAGACATTTGAGTGTCAGGATTTATTTAAAAGTCTGGGAATACTACACTAAAACACAAAGGAAGTAGAAAGAAAATAAATAAAATTAGAAATAAATGAAATCTGTAATAGAAAAATTCTGGAGAAAATCCACAAAATCAAACCTTTTTTCTTTGAAAGGATCAACAAAATCGAAACTTTAGATTGATTAACCAAGAACAAAAAAGGGACAGGGCACAAATTAATAAAATCCAGAATAAATCAGTATTCATTACCACAGACTTTAGGTAAATAAAAGAGATTATAAGGAATTATTATGAATAATCATATGCCAAAAATGAGATAACCTAGATGAAGTGGACTCATTCTTAGAAAGACACAAATTACCACAACTCACTCAAAAATAATTTAAAAATCTGGTTATACATATAACAACTAAAAAGACTGGATCAGTATTTAATAAATTTGCCACAAAGAGGAGTCAAAGCCCAAATAGCTTCTAATGCAAATTATACCAACTATTTCAGGAATAATTAACTTCAATCCTTCAAACAGTAGAAGAGGAAGGAACACATCCCACTACATTCCATGGGGCCAATATTATCTTGATATCAAAGTAAAAGACAACACATGAAGAAATAGACTAATATCTCTTATGAATACAGGCATAAATTCTTCAACAGAATACTAGCAAACTGAATCTAGCAGTGTGTGTGTGTGTGTGTGTGTGTGTGTGTGTATAAATTATACCACAACCAATTTGGATTGTGCTAGGAATGCAAGTTTGTTTCAGCATACAAAAAGCAATGTAAAACACCATGTTAATATAACAAATGGCAAAACCACATGATCATCTCAATAGATGCATAAAAATCATTTTGCAAATTCCAATACCTTTTCATGATTAAAAAACACTAAAAAATTCTAAAAATGGAAGAGAATATTCTCAATCTGATAAAAGAAATCTATGAGAAACTTATAGCTTACATCATAAAGGTGAAAGATTGATAGCTTTCCTTTTACTCTCAGAAATAAGACAAAAATGTCCATTCTTGCCATTTCTATTCAAAATTGTGCTGGAGCTTTTAGCCAGGAGAATTAGGCAAGAAACAGAAATAAAAGCCATCCATAATGGAAAATAAATAACAAGTAAAGGATGTAGAAAATCTTAAAGAACCCATGAATAACTATTACAGCTATGAAAAGTTCAGCAAGTTTGCATGATAAAAGGTTAATATGGAAAATATGCTTATCTACACTAACACAATGATAATGTGAAAATAAAATTAAGAAAAAATCCATTTATAATAATATCAAAAATAATAAAATTCCTCGGAACAAATTTAACAAAGCAAGTACAAGAGTCATACACAGAAAACTATAAAACATCATTGAAAGAAACCAAAAATAACCTAGTTAAATGGACATTCTGTGTTCATGAATTAGAAAATTTAATATTGTTAAGATGGCAATACTTTAAAAAAACTTATCCACAAATACAACAAGAATCCCTCTCAAATTCTATGCTGCCTTAGTTGCAGAAATTAACAACTCAATGCTAAAACTCATTTAGAAGTGCAAGGGACCCAGAATAGCCAACACAATCTTGAGAAAAGAAAACAAAAAAGGAATTTCAAAACTTACTACAAAGCTATAATAGTCAACAGGGTGATACTGTTATAAAAATAGAGATATAGATCAATATAATAGGATTGAGAGTACAGAAATAAACCTTCACGTTTTTGGTCAATTGATTTTATTTTTGAATTTTTTAAAAGATTTTATTTATTCATTTGATAGAGAGAGAGAGCACAAGCAAGGGAAGCAGCAGACAGAGGGAGAGGGAGAAGCAGGTATTCCACTGAGAAAGGCAGGTCTGCAGCCCGGGACCCTGGGATCATGACCTGAGCAGAAGCCAGGCACTTAACCCAGTAAGCCACCCAGGCGCCCCTAGTCAATTGTTTTAGACATGAGTATCTAAAGCATAGTCTTATATATATATATATATATATATATATATATATATATATATATATATATATATATATATTATATACTATATATAAATAGTACTGTACAACTGGACATCCATATGAACAAGAATGAAGTTGGACACTTACCTAACACTGTAGACAAAAATTAATTCAAAATGGTTCAGAGACCTAGATATAAGAGTCAAAAGCATATACATAACTCTTAAAAGTAAACACAGGAGTAAATCTCCATGACCTTGAGTTAGGTAATTGTTCTTTGATATGACCAAAATCATAGCAAGAAAGGGGGAAAAAACAGGCAATTTGGACAATGTCAAATTTAAAATTTTTTGTGCTCCAAAGGACACTATCAAAAAAGTGACAAGAAACCACAGGATGGAAAAAAATATTTGCAAATTATCTGTTTGATAAGGTACTATTTTCCAGAAAATATAAAGAACCTCTTATAACTAAAATAATAAAAAGACAAACACCCAATTTAAAAAAAATGAACAAGGCTTTGAATACTCTTCTCCAAAGAGTATGTACAAATGTCAATAAGCACATGAAGAGATGCTCAACACCATTAGTCATCAGGGAAATGCAAATCAAAACCACAATAAGGTACCACTTCACATCCACTTGTGGCTACAATCAAAAAGTGGGACACTAACAAGTGCTGCATGGATGTGGAGACATTGAAATCCCCATGTTGCCGATGGAAATATAGAGTGATACAATCTCTTTGGAAAATAGTTTGCTAACTCCTCAAAATGCGAAACAGAGAGTAACCATATTACCTAGAAATTCTACTCCTCAATACCTACTCAACAGAATCAAAGACAAATGTCCATAAAAAAAAACTTCTATACAAATGTCATAGCAGCATTATTCCTAACAGCCAAAAAGCAGTAGCAACTGTCCATCGACTAATGAATAGGTAAGCAGATGTGGTGTTTTCAAACAATGGAACCCTGTTCAGTAATGGAAAGGGATGATATACTAGTTCAAGCTACAGTGTAGATGAATCTTGAAAATATGCTGAGAAAAAGAAGCCAATCACAAAAGGCCACATATTATATGAGTCCATTTATGTAAAAAGTCCAAAAGTGGTAAATGCACAGAGGCATTACAGGGATGAAAATGCTCTAAAACTGCATAGTGGTTATTGCTGCACAAGTCTGCTAATACATCGAAACCGACTGAAATGTAACTTTCAAGGAGCGTGTTTTATGGTATGTGAATTACATATCAATAAAGTTGATATAATTAGAAACAAGATCCTCTTGGTTACATTGCAAAATTTGATTTTGAGAGCAAGGGCTGATGTCAGGAGATCTTTCATTTTAGGTGGCCTGTGAAATAGGTCAGGCAAGTGAAAATGGTGGTTTGGACAAAACTAATCCCAGCTTTACTGTTCTGCAAATATCACTATAGCTTTTGGGAACAAAAATATGAGCAAGAAATCCACTGCATTTGCCTTAGGTGGCTTCACGACTGCATATTTCTAAAACATTCTAGTCCACCTGGGCCGGTTATTTTTAATGGGAGAGAAACTTCTACTCCCACTGGGTCAAGGCTGATTTGATATTAGGAAGCAAATTCTCAAAGTACAGATGATCCTTAAATCATTGTCTATGAAAGCCAGAGGTAGCATAATAAGCTGGTCTATTTCTCATTGGTATTTTTATAATGATACTGTCTTTTATAAAAATATGAATTTATTCTCTTATTCCTTATTTGTAGCTCATTCAAAGCCATTTGTTTTTTTTTTTTTTCAGTTTTTTTTAAGTTTATTTATTTTCGTAATCTCTACACCCAATGTGGGGCTCAAGCTTATGACCCCGGGATCAAGAGTTGCATGCTCCCCTGACTGAGCCAGCCAGGCTACCCAGATTTTTCCATTTCATTAAGATTAGGTGTCCTTGCATTAGGGAACAATAGGATATCCTGAGATCATCAGTTCCCTAAAGTATGAGAACCACTGTTCAAGAACCCCAATCTGAACACGTCCTGAAAAGAAAAAAAGGAAAAGTTTGCAAAGCCTCTGCTTTCACCCTCAGAGCATCTCCTTCACCACACAGCTAATCTAAACCTCTCTGCTGTTTCCCACCATCATGTGTATCTCTTGTCAGCAAGATCTGCAAATTATCCTCTAACCATTCAATTCACATCTTGTAGTGTTTAATGTCTGTCTTTTTTGTCTTTTCTGTACATTAGTTCCTGCCCAATGCTTTCTTTGAAGGGAGAACAAAATAAATTCTGGCCACTAAGAAAGGCCAGACCTAATTCCATCTTTAAAATGTTAAAGTGATGAAATAGCATTTTACTCCTTTTGGGCCATAGTTATGGAAGGGAGTGGAAAGTTTTCTAGTTCATATAAACAATCCCATCAACCACACCGGGATAGAATCCTGAATAAATCCCATCAACCACACCGGGATAGAATCCTGGCATCCTTAGAGGAGAGTTACACCTTCTAAAGTTCTAGCTGGGAGCAAACTTAGAATTTGTGTAGTGTAGGTTGTTTTTATTCTTGGAAACCCTTAAATTTCCAGCAAAAAAAAAAAAAAAATGCAAACACCTCTGAAATCCTCTTCAATCCACTATCACCCTCAGCAAACACCATTCTGATGAGCAGATTGTCAATGAATCACAAACAGGTAAATTACATTTCTAATTAAATATTTAGGAGTTTTAAAACTTACAAAGCAGTATGCTACTTCTGCTATTTTGAACCTTAAAGTGGAAAAAAAAAAGTGGTTGTAAGGTATGTGCCATTATTATATTTCTCTCAGGTTTTACTGTCCCTCCGTAAGCATCTTGGGAAGACAGTGAAGGCACTCTTCTGACTTTTGGTTGGAGAGGTTTCACATTGCACTGTTTCTTTCTTTTTTTTTCCCCCTTCCAAAAAAATCTGCCAGAAGTCCCTATAAGACTGGTAGAGTTGTGGTGAATATGAGTATAGAAATTCAAAGTGAACACATCTTAGAAGACATCATTAGTCATACCAACTACAGTTACAAACAGTTACACCAACTAATTTTGTGTAGGGGAAGAAAAAGAAAGAGGGAAAATCCGACAACGAGAATACTAGTATTATAATTCAATAGTCAATAGGTTCCATGCTGTGCTCCTGTTATTAATTTGTTGGATTGACATTTCAAACTCAAGAAGCATTATGACAACCTCTTATCCTTTTCTTTTTCTGTCATTCATGTGGCAGTCTTCTCTGAGGTAATGATAATGAAGAGCAAATGTTCTGCTTTCTTTATCGCTGGATGTGAGAGAGGGAGAGAGAGGGAGGGAGAGGAAGAGGGAGAGGGAAAGAGAGATGGAATCACAGAAATGAGAATGAATGACAAAAGGAGAAAGGGGAGAAGGGGAAGGAGTGAGCATTTGTAGTTGAGAGGGACAAATTAGTCTGGAGGAGTCAAAGTGAGAAAAGATAGCTGTATAACACAGAAGTGCACTGGCATTGCTTTCTCATTAGGGTTTATTAGCTGTGAGGAAATGGGGCATGAGAGAAAGGCATGGTTCTGTGGAAGAAAGGAAGTCTTTCATTTATTATTTTGAGGGGTACAGTTTCAGTGTTCTCAACATTCCTTCTTTTCTCCCCTCCTCCTTTCACCCAAGGAACATTACTTATGCCTGATTTGCATACTTCCCAAGACTCAGTGACTATTTCTAATGTTCTTTGTGGATAAAGCCAACAATGCCATATGGAGAAAGAAGGAAGAAAACATTTTTTTCCTGAGGTTCCATCACTATTCTCTCGATTGAAATACCCTTGACTCAAAAATAGCTGATCAGGCATTAGTAGTATTCCCAGTATGGAAGATGCCATGGAAGATTAGCATTTTGAGTGAGACTACCTTTATGAACAGACTAGGAAAGCAGCTATCATTCTAGTGATTTGAGGAGCAATAAAGACCCTGCTCCAACATAGCTCCTCACACTTTTATGCCACCTACCAGAAAGTTCTACATTACTTCCTCCTCAAATTCTTTCTTCCTTTTATTTTTATTTTATTTTATTTTATTTTATTTTTTTAAAGATTTTATTTATTTATTTGACAGAGAGAGAGACAGCCAGCGAGAGAGAGGGAACAGAAGCAGGGGGAGTGGGAGAGGAAGAAGCAGGCTCCCAGTGGAGGAGCCCAATGTGGGCTCGATTCCAGGACTCCCGGATCAAGCCCTGAGCCAAAGGCAGATGCTTAATGACTGAGCCACCCAGACACCCCTCTTTCTTCCTTTTAAATAATAGATTTTTAACTTGAATTCCTTGCCTGGTTTCAGGACACCTAGTGCATTTTTACTGGGGAGAAAGCTAAAGTGCATTGTGTAAAAGAAAAGTTAGGAGGTAAGGAGAATGGGGCTAGGTGGCTGAGAAAGAAGACTTCTTTTCACTCCTTTAAAGAGGTTTCGTGGTAGAGGAAGGAATCAACTAATTATTTGTTACTCCATTTGACAAAAGGAGGATTACAGCTTCTGAAGTTTAAGGACGTCCAAGTGGGCTCAGCAGGAAGTCACCCAATAATGAAGCAGGCAGTTGCTGATTGTGGTGAACAAAAAGAGGCTGGATACCACCCAATATCAGCAATATTGTTTAAAGGACTCTTGTGCTGGGTAGAAATCCTCCCTGTGTCCAGAGATCCTTTCCAATATCCCACTTATACTCACAAATTACAATTTATATGAATAAAGAGCTCTCCAATAAGGACTTTGCTTTAAAACAAACTTTCCAAAGTTCTCTAAGACTGGAAGAAAAATTCACTTTCAAACCTTACAGTTTAAACCATCTGGGACTAAGCGGTTCTGCTGAAATACATACAACGGCTTCGATCACTGATTAAACCACCAACATCACTGGAAGCCATTTTGGGTGAAAACAGTCAATGGCTTCAACCACAGTTTCAAATATGCTGATTCCATTCAAGCAACTCTACTACACTCTTTCTAAATAGGGAAATCTCAAAATGTGAGTCTCAAACAAAATTCTCTCTCCTAATGTCATTCTATATTCTATAGAGTTTAGAATTCCAAAAGATAAAAAAAAAAAGATATTATTTGCAAAAAAAATGCAAACTAAAAATATTTTTAGTGGGAAGAGATACATTTTAACATCCAATACTTTTCCATATGAAGTTGTTGGTTAGTGTAACATACTAACAAATCCATTCATACCATAAATCGTGAAAACATGGTAAATATGAATTGAGAGGAAATGGGATAGATATGGAAATTGCAGCTGTGGAGATGCTGCTTAAGATGCTGCACCAGGTGGGGAATAAATGAGTAGCAGAGTGAGGACAACAGGATTTGAGGAAGTGAAACACAGGATATTTAAGTCTGTTTGGGCGCGATCTGAGTCAGGAAGTGTCAGCTGGCTGAACCTGGGAGGAATTCAATGGATAGTGGTTTTTGGAACACCAGTGCAATGGTAACATAATCATTTTGGCAAAATGATAGGCTCGTGATAAGCATTATAAGGGAAGTGGTTGTAACCGAAAGGAAGACAGAGAAAATCAAAGGCAAACTGCTAATACCAAATGTTGTCTAAGACCCAAAGAAAAAGATCTGGCAAATCCTTGAAGAAAAACTTCATCTGTGGCAAAAGTGCACTGTAACCACCAAGTTCTTGTCATTAACAAGGTTAGAATGCATGTTATTGGAAAAATATAAGCCAAATATTTAATATTTGATTGTTTTTCTGTCAAGCAAATAGAGGAAATTGGGGATAAAAAACCACCATGGGTACTATAAAACTTTCATTGATCTTGAAACAGCACGTGAAACCCTCGTGAGGCTGAGGGAGATGCAGGCAGCTTTGGAACACAAAGTTGACCAAACTACAATTTAAAATATTTTATGTGGCTATGTAAAACTTGTAAATTGTAGCAATAGGTAAGCTTTAGATAACAAAGCTATATGAACACTTCGGACAAATTTCTACATTGTGACAACAGCAGTCAATCTGCTCTACTTGATAAAGTCTGCTGGATAGAGTCAAAGAACAGAGGTTTGGAGACAAGGGCCTGAACCAAAACAATCCCCAGGTCTACCACTGACTAACTGTGGGACGGTGCTCAAGAAAAATTAATAATCTGACTTTCATGAGCTACCATTAACATGTAAAAAAAGGACCACATATGAAGAAAATAACAGCATGATAATCTGTCTTATAGAGTTATTATAAGGATCCAGGGGTACAGCACATGTGAAAACATTTTCTGAAGTATGAAATGCTATGGGCTATAAGCTATCATTCATCACTGATCAAATACATCCATAAGTGGTTCCAACAGTCACCTCAACTGTAAAGGGCAACTTCAAACCTGTGGCTGCAAACTAGTCTCTTTGCATATTCAAAACTTAGTTGTTTAGGTAATTCTGGGAATGGTTTTCATTTTTATCAAGAAAGGATCTGTGAGCCTGTTAATATAATAATAAGTTGTGTTCTTTTCAAGATTAGTCATTGGGTTTAACATTACATCACTATTAGAATAAAGACCCTTAAAAAGGACAGCATTTAGAAGAAATCAACAAACCATAGTGGAGAAACATAATGCCAACAAAAACAAATAAACTGCTTTGCTCTTTTTTTTTTAAATGGAATTGTGCCTTTTTCAGTAAAACTCATAATTTCTTTTCTTTCAAACTCATTCAAAAGTTACTGAATTTTTGATTTGCGATAAAGCAAATATGTTGTTAAAGCAGAGAAACTGGTAAAAACCAATTGTGTGTATAGAAAATGTCTCTACAGTAGATATATATATATATATATATAGTTATGTATATAGTTATATATATAGTTATATATATAGTTATATATATAGTTATATATATAGTTATATATAGTTATATATTTCTCAAGCAATAATGATAGTGTTTTTGGTAGCAATTAATAATGATCTGGATAGTATTTTAGGAATGACCATTAAAAATAAAATATACTATTGCTAGTAAGTTTCAATACAGTTTGTTCTGCATTTCTATCTTAACAACCATAAGAAATGACATCATTTTATTTATTTCCTAGAGTCCTTTAAAAAACAAGTTGTTTTTGAGTCTCGTACTTTTCCAGTTCATTGACAACTAAGGCTATGAAATGGAGACAATTATAACTCTTAATTCTTGGGGCTTGGATGACTGACAGTTCCCAGGTGCTCTCATCGAGAGATGATATTCTCTGGGTGGCAGAGCATGGGTCCAGGGTGGATTTCACAGGCAGTTAGGTTGATGGCTCTACAATTGCTTCCTGGTCTGTCACTCGCCTGTCTGTTGATAGGCTTCAAATGGACTCTCCAGGTCCCCTTATGTGTAATTTTTTCTTGACTTCTCTTTGATCCTGAGGTAATGGAGCATTTTATCAATTTCAGTGAATAGGTCTTGATCAGATTTTTTTTTTTTTTAAGAGGATCAACAGCCTCAGCTGTTTGGTCAGGGAACAGGAAAAGAGGTGAGGCAGAAGGCCTTTTTTCCTGTCTTCGTATGCTTTTTATGTTAACCTTTATAATGCATTCCAGGTGGCAGCATCCCTACGGTCATCCACATGAGAAAGTTTTAAAGAACATAGCAATACCCAGTTAACCCTATTTAGAATGAAAAGCCCATTATCGGAGGTCTACTTGGCAAGGGATATGGATATTGAATTTTTGTAACCTTACTTATGTTGTGATACTGTGATTTTGGCCATTCCTGGGTCCCTTTTATGAGTATTAATATAAATTATTTATCTAGCAGGACACATTTAGCCAGGGATTTCCAGTATAAAAAGAGAGTAGGACGGTAAGCTCTAGAAAATTCAGTTTCCCTGATATTGACAGTTAGAAGATGTGTTACTGTGCTGTGATTTGCTTCATCAGAGAGAGAGAGAGAGAATTATTTTATTTTCAAATTAAAAGCAATTATTAGAATGCTACATTGGCACAAAACTTAATTAGATTTATCCCTGGCTCTTCATTAGCATTCATGGAACTTTAAATTGATTGTGATATGTCTTAGAAGAAATGGAGGAGCAGAGTTCATCTATTAGAAAAAAAAAGTTATTTACTTAAAATTACTGCTTATAAGACAAGTTAAGACCCTATGCCTGGCCTTTGAAGTGGGATATTTCTTTACCATAAATAATAAAACTAAAGCTCTAAAATTAAACGAATGCTATATTGTTAATCTTGGCTCACGTAAGTAAATCTAAGCTTTTTTGAAGGACGCAACAATGCTGACAATGTGTCATGGATTTCTGAAGACAGCTCTAATTTCAGACTATTTCATCTTCCTATATAGGTTATTTCTTTAAGGTGTAATATGTGAGATTTAGTGTCAAGTGTTCCAAATTTAAAAATAACGCACGTGTTAATTCAATATGTGTTTATGGAATGCCTACTTATACTCATTAAATGCGGTGTTTGGTAAGGAAACTATAGACGAGAATAAAACACTTGTCTTCATGGGTTTTCTTTAAGTTTTATTTTCAAAAATATGGCTACCTGACATTTCTAAGTCTTCTTTTCTCTGGCTGTTTTCTCCTTATTCTGGCTGTTAGAAAATCAAATTAATAGTCCATTACTAGCATCTGTCCAGAACTATAGAGCATGTAATTTTATTATTCTTACCTACTGTTTTAGCTTTATGTTATTTTCTTTTCATTTCTCCATTTATTTAAAACTGTTTCTCTCATAAGCTGTCTCACATTTCATTTCAAAATGAAATGTGGCATCAATAATCTTTCTTACCCATTGAGCACCTATAAGGTCGAACATGCAGTAAGTTTTCAATAAATATGTGTTGACTAATTGATTATATTCACACACAAAAAAATGTTTTTCACTAAGTATTAGGGTTTATGACCATTGGTATCTCGCTGTGCATGGTTAGGAAAGAAATTCTTTCCAAATATGGTCCTTTCTTTTGTGAAAGAATTGTTTTGCCCTCAGATTTCCACAGCTGGGCTATTTTTCCAAGATCTAAGGAATGACACTAAGGAATGGGAAGGTGCCTCTGCATCTTCCCTGTCAAGCTCGGTCACAAAGATGGCAGGTGACCAACTGAACCCCTGTATTTCAGAACCCCAAATCTCCCATATGATTTCTTGTGCTTTCTTCACCAGGATTGAATGTATATTAACCAAGTGAATCACAGTGAGAGAATGGGATAAGACATTTTGAAGTTTCAAATACAGACTAACAATACTGTAGAATAACACATTTAAAATAGTACTACTAATGGACATGGCAAACAGAGTCTAGGAATATTTACGAATGTAGTAAGATGAATTGCACCTGATTTCTCTGTTTCAGCATCATCATTCTCTGCATTAATCATGGTCTGGGTAATTATTTCAGCTGTACTTTTATTAGATGAATAAATGGGTAAACAGAGCTTTATTATACAACAGGCTCTAGTGGGCTGTTTTTTCACTGGGTGTTCTGATTGATGTAGATATGTACACCGTGAACCTTCTTACTGCATTGAATCTACTACTTTTGAGATCCTGCATTAAACACAGGGTTGCATATAATATAAATCCTTATCTAGAATCTGCCTTCAGCTTGTAAAAAGCAAACTAACAGATAATTGGAACACCACTGTCTCACGTATTCATAATTATTTGTCTGTAAGGGCTACAAAGAGAAACAAAGAGAAATGGCAGTCAAAGTTTATGTAGCACTAATTGTGTAGTAGGAACATTTTAAGTGCCTTAGATGTAGAACATTCTTTAAATTTTATGAGAACTTTTTGTGGTAGATAATATTATTAATATCATTTCCAACTTACAGAAGAGAAAAAGTAAAAGTTCAAATTTACTGCCTAAGGGAGAACATAAAGAAAGAAACCATAAAGAAGTTATTTTGGGATCGAGGGCATTTGGTAGAACAAATAAAATTGAGTTTGGGGCCAGATCATGAAGGATCTTATGTAACAGATCATTTAATATGTCATTTCACAAATATTTATTAAGTACTGGTAGGTACTAAGAACTATCTTAGGAACTGGTAGATATAGTAGTAAACAGTGATGTTATAGACATAATTTTCTTCAACTCTGTATTTCACTGAGGAGTTGAGTTGCAGAGGACTGAGGCCACATAAAAATTCACCATAAGAAAGAATATATTCTACCTTTATCTGTATCACTGTCAATTTAGTTATCTTACCCCAGTGCCATGATGCCTTCTCCACCTTACTTTAATTTCTGATCTGGAATTACATGTTTTATCCCGTATTTGTACTGTCTCCCCCCTTTTCTTGAGACCAATTTTACAGAATTACAATGTTTTAGGTGGACAAAGAATGCTTATGTAGTAAATCGATGGAAGTTAATGAAAGTTAAAGGCAGATATAGCTTTTGGGATTTCAGAGTTAATGCCTCCTTATGCTAAAGACCCACTTCTGCCAGGTATTTGCTTAGCAAATCTCCTCATTCCATTACATTTTAGTCTCTGCTCTGACCATCTTATTTAATAGTGTAACCTGCCCCTCCTTCACCTGTCCAGCACTAATGATGCCCTTTACTCTGTTCTACTTCTTCTTTTCCTCACAGTATGATTACCTTACAACAAAATATTTAACTTGCTTACATGGGATGTCTGATGCTTTTTGTCTGTTACGCACTTTTAGGAAGGAAGTTCTATGAAGGAAAGAAACTATTTTCTACACTGTTGTATCCAAAATACCTAGGAACAAGGTAGATACTCAACACATATATTAAATAAATGACTAAAAAAGACAGAATGTCTGTGGGGAAAAATAATCTGTGTCCTCTCCCACTGTGGTTACTTCATACCTCTTACAACTCTGTTTCAGGTCAAAAACATCAAGAGAGAAAGAATAAAGTTAAAACAAACAAACAAACATGATTCTGCTTGTGAAAGCATCTTTAAATCCAAACCTGGGATTTGGACCTGAATCTAGACAGCCTAGAAAGAACATGTCATTGTAAATTGTATTAACAGGGGTAGGAGTGTAAGAGTTGGTAAGGAGAGACAATAGAAGTTAATTAGCTTGTTCTTTCATTTTTGACGATTGTTGGTAAATACTGTAAATGAAAACTACCGGAACTTTGAGAGAGGAGTCCACACAGGGAACTGTAAAGAGAAGAGTTTGCAATTTTTAAGAGAATCTGGTTCATTAATAGAACATTTACAGAAACCTCAGAAATGCCCATTCCCAATGGGAAGGATTTGAGCTGAAATTCAAGATGAAGAAGTCTCAACCAGTCATTAGGTAGGTAACAATCCTGTTCATGTTCAAAAAACATTTTGTTCCATGCTCTTAAACGACAAGGAACCACAGTGCACGAATGTACTCCAGGTTCAGAGAACATATCCAACACAGGGATTCATTCTGAACACAAGGGGCTAGGCATTTCTTTAACGAAAGAAAGTTAAGAATATGATACTATCTTCAAACATTCCCACTTAAAATGTATAAAACTCTTTAAAAAATGGATGGAGAAATAAGTGGATTAAATTATAAAATCAAATAAAGATGTCAGAATATATTTCCATGATGGAATGGGTACAATTAGCAGCACCTCAAAGATAGATGTCTATGTAGTTCAACAAATATTTATAGTAATAAATTATATTAATATATTAATTCAGGAATTGTCTACTTAGATTATAGAGTTTAATTAAATAAGCTGAATGTGTCTGGTTTGTGTTTTCACCACTTATCAGGTGTGATTCTTGCTTTTTTTTTTTTAAGTCAAATGGAATTGAAATGAAACAGAGGGCATCTGAGCAATATGCTTTGAGTTTAATGTGACATCAAATATCAAATTTATGTTTTGACTAACTTAAGCAGTTTTTTTTTCAGTTTTAAAAGTATCTATATAAGCAACATGTCAATGAGTTTTAAGCTATGAGTTTAATTGTAAAGGAAAGAAGAAGAAGTGGCTAAAGCAAAACATATCAAAAATATCTGGAAATTCATACTAGATAAAAAATGTAATTATTAAAAATTTTGTATACTATTTTGAAGCCTTTCTCTTGACAGTTTGCTGCAGGAAGCAACAGCAGGGCAGGTATATTCTTTTGTCTGAGGTATTAAGCTATTTCAAAGGAAAAGGAGAGGATGTTATCGTTGCTTAAAAGGAATACCAAATTAAGGAAGCATTTTGGGCCTCACATTGCAAAATAAGCACAGTTGCACATCAAGGCAGTTTAATGGCAACTATAATTAATATTTTACCATCAAGTCTGCACAATGCTACAAAGTTCTTACTATGCAAGCATATCCATAAGGTTTCAAAAGTTCACAATTTTCAATAAGGATCCTCTCTATCAATATATGAATAACAATGTGTGGAGTTAAATGCACTACCTAATTATTGATCTTTTTCCTTTTTATTTAAAAAAAATATTTCTTCAGCTTCATCACTATTTATTTTGTTTATTGTGAGTACACAGATAACAGTAAATTGTGCACTAATAAATATCTGAGTCATCACTGCTTTTGATCAATATTTTTGCAATAACTAGACCTTATGATAGTATACACTGTAATTATCCTCCACTGTTATTCTTACATGTTTTTATATCTAGCTGTGTGTGTATATATACATATACATACACATATACATATACATACTACCTGCCAACCCCTAGTTTGCTTATAAGTTTATACTTTATTGGGCGTATTTGCTAAAAAATTGTGCTTTTTAAATAACTTTAATATGTAGTCAATTTCAATGTCTATATAGTTTATGAACACTGTGACCTAACAGAACATCACATAACTTTTTTTTTCTTTTATGAAGTAAATAATATGGAATGCCCATGTGTCACTAGAAACAATTTAATTTTTCCCCTTTTAATAATAAAGTCATTAAAAAAAAAGTAGAAATATTTTGAGTAAAGGATAACGCACTCCCTGGCTCTGTGGATCCTGGTCAAATGTTTGCTGGCTCTTCCTTTGGATAATAGTCCTATTGGATTTAGTGATTTATTTTTTGTGTTATACAGACATTCTCCAAATAAAATAGCATTCCACTTACACTCCAAAATAGAAGACCAATTCTCCTGGTGTTGAAAATACAGGAAGGTCGGCACCATGGTTCAGGACTCAACATCAAGTAAGCTTTGATGAGCAAGACTCAGACTTCAAACTTAACTTTCATTAAGACAAATGAAAGAGGAAGAGGAGAGCAAGCCAAGGGCTATTATATCCTGGGCCCTTTTACATGCATTTTAGATTTCACGACACCACTGTGAGGCTGACGGAACTTATCTGAGATGCCCTAACTTCACACTGGCAGAGCTCGGAACCCAGAATCATCTGACCTAATGCCCATGCTTTATACTGCAATGTGCTACTTCTTATAAATGTCCCATGCCATTAGGACCCTGACATTATTCCAAGGGAGGTCAAATCCTCCCTTTTCAGCTCAGCTCCAGTAACTACATCCCAACCTTGTGTTTCTGTACGGAAACCCTGTTTTAGATTCCTACTGCCTTTCCCTCTTTTCATAATAAGCAATAGTAGATACATAATAAGAACCAATTAGCTCCTACAGTAGGGAAATTAAGTTAAACGCCTATGATCCAGAACAGTTCCTAGTCAGGAGGAAGTGCCCTCTGTCATTTGTATGCAAACGAAAGGCAAATATTCAATATCATCTAGCATGTCACATTAGATGGGGAATTATTTGGTACTAAGGCTGAAATCAGGTTTGTGCTATGTAACACAATGCTAATTAATGTAAAAGAAAAAATAATGAATTTAAAGGGGTACCATAAGACAGGTCATACTCACGCCATGTATTACATGAACAAGTAACTCTTTTCCAGTTGGTGCCCAAAGTTATTTCAGAAGATTTTAGCATCTCTTATTGAAGCCCAAATTTTAAGCCCCTGCAGAACCCATGCGCTTCAGGGTCTGGACAAAGGGACTTTTCAAGTTTCGTATCATCCTTAGACTTTGCTGCACCAGCTGTGAAAATCAATTAGCCCTGGTGAAAACCGAGCTGCTCTATGTTCTCAATAATGAAAAAGACCAACTGCACACCAGCAATTTTCTCTGTCCTTACAAAGACGAATGGGAACTTTGAATCTTTTTTCACTGCTCCATGGAATTGCCTTTAACTTCTATTTTGAAAGTTGCCAGACATGCCGGGAGATTAACACAGAAGACTCTTTGGAGCGGCAGGAAAATTATACCACTGCACACCAGTGACATTTGTGACTCCCTCAGGCTGGTATGCAGCCATCAGACAGTCAAAACAAACACCTCCCAAACACATGCCAGAACTCAACTCCCCTTTGCCTCTGCTCCCTTGATAAAAACTGAAATGGCTGATGGTACCTCATCAATTTTAAAGACCCAGTCAGTAGCTCAGATAATGCTGTGAGAAAACAACAATAGGAAAATGCTAATATAAACTGGGTAAGAAGAAGACCACTGAGATGCTGAGTGAGTGCTGGGAGACCCCAGATGGGCAGGGGTTCACTCAATAAGCTTAGATATCTGGGACTGCTCCATGCTGTCCTGTCCTTTGTGGGAAGCTGGGCATTTCTGGAGAGTAAGAACAGAAAAGACATCCCCTACCACCATGCCCTCTGCACTACTGCCATCACCATGATCATCATGAACTACCTTCCCTATAAAATAAAACCACAGCAAATTCTTCACTCAGTTTAGCAGGGTTTCTCAACCTCAGCACTATTGACATATTCGGCTGAATAATTCTTTGCGGTGGAGTTGGAGGGACCGCCCTGTGCATTATAAAATGTTTAGCAGCATCTCTGGCCTCTACTCACTAGATGCCAGCACCCAGTTTCTCCAAATTGGAACAATCAAAAATCTAGACATTCAGTCATAGTGATATTTTCTTTGAAGTCCCTAGAGAACACCAAAATTAGAAGACTCAGGGAAAAGTCATGCTATTAAGACTGTTGAGTATATATCTCAACTGTCTCTGATAGATCCTGGCTCCATATTTATAATGCAATTAATCAAAAGGTAATTGGTTTTTGTTACAAGACTTTTAAATGCATATAGAGATAGATAACCAGATAGACAAGCTTTCATTTTTAAAATAATTAAATTCAAAGACATTAATTGTTTGGTTATTTATTATTAAGATATTTTGGCTCACATTGTAATTGATGCTGCATCCCCACATATGCTGTCTCATTTGTCTCCCAGGTAAGAAAATCAAATTCGTTTCCCATTTTTATTGTAGAACCAGATGCAGTGAGTTTAAATGACTTGTTAGAGAGCAAATGTTGGGCTTTTTAAATAAAATTATTGCTTTTTTTTTCCTACCTGACAGTCTTTCTATATACCTGAAAAATAGGAGCCATATTGTGTACCTTAAATAAAGGTAATTAAAACAAGTATTTTAACTAGAAGTGTAAATTACAAAGGAAAAATGGCTCAATGAGGATTAGATTCTTCCTCTGTCAAAATTGCTTATTCAATCACATGTAATCAACAACTACTATGAGCAAGTCACAACAGTCATGGATGTTACAGAAGGCAAAGGATAGTAGATTCTGAATGGGATTTATGGTCAGTTTTAGTAGTGAAGCGCTATAAAATAGAATGTGGTAGATTTCAATACTACAATGATTACAACAGTTAAAAATTCCTCCCATATCTGTATGGATAACTGATCGATCTTGCAGCTTCTTCTAGCAAGTGGTAACGTGTATTTTTCCCACTCTCTGAATTTGGTTTTGTGCACGTGACTTGCTTTGTCCAATGAGTCATTAGGAAAATAGTATGAGTAAAGCTTGAAAGTGCTTCTACACTGGGATTTGCCTTTTCTCTCAACTCTGCAACCACCATCATGTAAATGAGCCCAAAATAGCCTGCTGCAGAATGAGAGACATACAGGCAAGTAATTACTATTGTCCGAGCTGACATCAGGCCAAATTCTCGCCTGCCCAAGCCTAACTGTTGTCTGACTACAAAGATCATATGAGTTAGCCCAGAGGACACACAGAATCAGGAGAGACAATAAAGCCTATTGTGTTAAGCCACTAAGTTCTGAAGGTATTAGCGAGCCAAAAAACCTAACTAATGCACTTACCTATGTAAGGTGGCAAGCAATCTACTATAACCACACTGGAGATCAAAATGAGTCAGGTAGTCATACTGTCTTTTATTTAAGTGGTTTATGAGAAAAATGTAAGTTAGAGTTGGATGAATTTCTATAATAAACTGAAAGTAGTAATTGAAGGAGTGGACACTATATAAATTAAGTCAGATTCTGCACTCTTAAGCCTTAATCTTCACCACCATCATAGTTAGTTTTGACCACTTACTTTGAGACAGGCACAGTGTTTTACCTGTCTTATTGTCCTCATCTAAAACATGGAGAAAATAGTAATACCCACTAACTAGAGTTATTATAAGGAAGAAATTTGGCTCAAGGAGTTTGCAACTTGTCCAGAAGCCCATAACTGATAACTAGAAAGGTTGGGATTCGAAGCCAGGTCATAAGTGCTTCATAGGTCATGTCACTACCCTGATAATATTGCTTCAATTGATATTCATTTTCTCAAACTGGATTCTATCATATTTTCCATCCATCCATCCATCTATCCAACCATCCACTCATGCATGAATGGTTGCATTCAATAAATTTCAAGTGTATAATATGTGCCACCTATTATTAATGCAGAATTAACAAGCTAGACATGGTTCTAGCTGACACACTTTATCCATTCTTACTTCTCCACCTCCTACCTCCTTCACACCCCATATCTTGAAACATTTTTCTTTTTCTGTTTTTTTATTTTTACACAAAGAGATTTACTTTTAGAACCATAATTGACTTTTAGAGCCTGTGTTAGGGTTTCTCCATAAAAACAGAACCAAAAGGATGGGCATATACAAATACACACACACACACACACACACACACACACACACACACACATATATATTGTAAGAAACTGGCTCATGCAATTACAGAGGCTGAGAAGTCCCATGATCTACCACCTGAAGGTCCAGGAATGCTAGTTGTGTAGTTCTGGTTCAAATGTAAAGGCCTAAGAACCAGAGGACCAGTTTGAGTCCAAAGGCTCAAGATTCAGGAGCACTGGTATCTGAGGAAAGGAGATGAAGGGCTCAAGTCAAAGAGAGAGGGCAAATTCACCCTTCCTCACCTTTTTATTCTATTTAGGCCCTCAGTGAATTGGATAATACCCACCTGTATGGGTGATGGCAATCTTCTTGACTCAGTGACATCAATTCAAATGCTAATCTTTTCCAGAAACATCCTCACAGATACACCCAGAAATAGTGTTTCAGCAGCTATCTGGGTATCCCTTAGTTCAGTCAAGTTAACACATAAAACTTTCCAATTTACACTTCTAGTTAAAATACTTGTTTTAATTACCTTTATTTAAGGTACACAATATGACTCCTATTTTTCAGGTATATAGAAAGACTGTCAGGTAGGAACTTTAGAGATAATCCAATCCAATCAGTGATTAGATTAGGAAATAAAATCCTAGACAGTTTATATTTTAAACAAAATATATCACATGTATGTGTGTCTTCTACATTCATTTGTGGTATCCGCATACACAAACAAGCAGGGAACATTTTCTTAGAAAAAAAAAAAAAGAAAGGAGAAAAACATGCCTTTCTCATTTTTAATAGCAGAAAGGGAAAGCACACACACCAGCCATTATTTTCAAAAATGGCATACGACACAGACTCTCCTCTGTGCTATGCAGACATTGCCATCCCTTGCAACAACAAGGGAGCTCACTCAGTGGGTCTGATGTGGTGGATGCTGGCCAGGGAAGTTCTGCACATGCGTGGCACCATTTCCCGTGAACACCCATGGGAGGTCATGCCTGATCTCTACTTCTACAGAGATCCTGAAGAGATTGAAAAGGAAGAGCAGGCTGCTGCTGAAAAGGCTGTGACCAAGGAGGAATTTCAGGGTGAATGGACTGCTCCAGCTCCTGAGTTCACTGCTACTCAGCCTGAAGTCGCAGACTGGTCTGAAGGCGTGCAGGTGCCCTCTGTGCCAATTCAGCAGTTCCCGACTGAAGACTGGAGCGCCCAGCCGGCCACTGAAGACTGGTCTGCAGCTCCTACTGCTCAGGCCACTGAATGGGTAGGAACAACCACTGAGTGGTCTTAAGCTGCTCTTCCACAAAGGCAAACAAAATGGGAATAAGGTTGATGGAAAATAAACAGTTTGTAAAAAAAAAAAAAAAAATGGAATACGATCTATAGGTATGGATCGTCCTTTGTTCCAGAGGTCATTGTGGGTATCGTACATAAATTATTTTATTTAAATGTCACAACCACCTCTAAGGTAAATTGGATAACGAATGGCAGCATGGGTACAGAGCTCCTACTCCAAATCCTGAGCTATCTATATTACACTCTAACTTTGAAAAACATCTAGGCAGATTATCTTTAAAATCATGACAGGGGCACCTGGGTGACTCAATTGGTTGAGCCTCTGACTCTTGATTTCAGCTCAGGTCATGATCTCAGGGTTGTGAGATGGAGCCCAGCCTTGGCCTCCATACTTAGCAGGGAGTCTGCTTTTCTCCTTCTCTCCATCTCCCCCTCCCCCTGCTTGTGCATACACATTCTCTCTCAATAAAATAGATAGATAGATGATAGATAGATAGATAGATAGATAGATAGATAGATAGATGATAGATAGATAAATCTTTTAAGTCATGACAAGTTATTCCCACAAATATATTCCTGACACTGACAAAAAAGGGTGCAGAGGGTACATCACAAATGAGCATTCAACACCAGCTAATATTTACATGAAGGAAGACTAAATGATGTATTAACGGTTTAGCACCCCCTTTAGGACATAATATAAAATTTATACATTAATTGTTATTTAAGGCATAGAATCTGATTTCATAAAATAGTGCTAATGCAGGAACATTTCATTAATACCTCAATATATTATACTCTGTATGTTCTATCAGTGGCTGAGGGCATTAATATCCTCATACATCAGCATCCATACTTGAGATTAGAGGTTTATTTAAACTAACAAATTATCATCTTTTACAGCAAAATTGCAACATAAGTGATTTGTGAATTGCAAATTGAACTTCCCTGCTGGGAGCAGTAACTAGTTTTAGAGCTTATGCTATAACAGGGCCACATATAAATATGTGAATATAAAAAAAATGCCCTGGTCTTGATGACATAATTTGTTCTTGTGACACAAGCTGTTTTATTTTCTATCCTTCTGTAAGTGTTCTTTTGTAGTAAACCAAGGAAAATGAATCAAACATGACACAAATGCTAGCTCCTCTTGGTAGACTGCGGCAGACCTACAATAATATGTTTCATTTAAAGCAACTGACAAGCAAAGATTTCGAAGGTGTATAAATCAATCCAGTGGTTAACTTTGAGACTACAAACATTTTATACAACATGTTATAAGAATTATTTTCCCCAGTTAATGAGTCTCAAGAGCTTATGAGAAAATGCCTCAGGATATCCACCAGGTGCTCTGAAGATTCCATAAAATAGCTACTAGTATGGAACCTTCTAGCAAGCTAGAACTTTGACTAGCATCTTCTGAAATGCTTTTCTTAGGCCTGCTGCATAAGGGGTGTGTATGTGGGCGTGGGTGTGTGTGTGAGAGAGAGAGGTGGGGGGAACAGACAGACATGGTGGATATATTGCAAAGTTTGTTAGAAGCCAGAGTAATCTCATAGCATGCATTTCATTTTGTTTTGTACTTCGCATGTGGACATGCCTGGAAATTTATAAAATAACCATTGGTCTTCTTAATCTTATTTTTTGTAGCATGAACTTTGTTTCCCCACATTACAATCATTATTTTTAAAATAAGGATGCTTTTAAGCTCTGACTCCATTGCACATCCTCTCTGAAACAACATACGTAAAAGAGAAAGTGGAAAGCGTTGTTTTGATTAAACAAATATCATCTTCTATTAACTTTTCTGTCAAAGGGGGACACTTAATTCATAGTGCACAGGAACACATCATTAGCCATTAATAAATGATCAATTCTTAGCCTTGGATCTCACTGGTAAATAAATTATTTTGCACATGCCTCTAATGAGACATCAGACAAAATGGAGTATTTCTATTTCATCTGTGTTTCTAACATGATTCCATTTGTCCAATTTGATGTGGCCTCATTGCATTGTGGTGAATGGCAGCATCTGGGACAGAACTCCATCAAAAGAATGGAATTTGGAAAGATAAATACATATGTTGCTTCACCTTGGTTTGTGCCCATATGAAGTGGACAATAGTAATCTCCTTCCATCACTGATAATCCACAGTTTTACATCCTGCATCCAAGAATGAAAAACCTGGGAAGGATTAAGGAGGAAAAATACATACATGGCAGCTTGCCATATAGCAGTTTCCCAACCATGAGTCCAGTTTAAAATATTTTGGAATATCCAAGTCTATCCTGCACTACTAGTTACAAATTAGATTTATTTATTTAAAGTGACACTTAAAAATAGATATAGTAACTTAATTTTTTGTTTATTCATTTTTAAATAAATATGTCTATATTTTGCAACATATGTGAAAAACTGGTAATGCCATAAACCTAACAGAGAATATAATGGGGGCACATGGGTGGCTCAGTTGGTTAGGCATCTGCCTTTGGCTCAGGTCATGATCCCAGAGTGCTGGGATGGAGACCCACATCAGGCTCAAGCAGGGAGCCTCTTTCTCCCTCTTCTCCCCACTTGTGCTCTCTGTCGCTATCTCAGTCTTTCTCTCTCAAATAAATAAATAAAATCTTTAATAAAAAGAAAATATAATGAAGTATTTAGCAAACTTATCCAAAAATCAATTGAAAACTTAAAAGATGAACTGTGAAATGCAACTAATATCCATTAAGCTAAATTTCACTTTAATAATTATTTTACTGTAATGCAAAGTCTAATTTAATTGGTATAATAATCCATCAAAACAAATATTGTTGGCCATATTCTAGCAAATGAGGTAACTGTGACCCAGAGAAGTAAAATGATTTGTCAAACGTCATCCAGGTTGTGTGTGAAAGAGCCAGGATCCAAACTTGGGTTAACTTGATAAGAAATCTCTGAGTCCAATTTTGTTAAACTACTGGAATGCCTTCTGATTGTTTGCCTGGGTTAAAATTTGCTACAATGTGCCAGAATGTTTGCCACGTGTCCTCATACCCATATCTTATTCCTTGTTCCCAAGACTTTTCCTAGGATATTCAATAGTGAGAATCAGTTTTTATCTGAAATATGGTTAGATTCTCCATCCTTTTTGTCTGTAATTTTAAAAGTATATATATTTCAGACATGGAAAAACACTGTCAGTTGATGGATGTGAGAATGGAAATTGAAAGCTAGAAACAAGATGGCTGTATATATGAAATGGTAGGTTGACTGGAGCCAGGAAGCCAGAGAAGCTACTTTAGAGGAAGAAGGCCAGGTAAAAGGGAGGATTTGGTGGGTGGCAGTGGGTGAAGAATTTGGGAGCCTGAGAAGGCTTGCCTTATCTTCCTATAAGAAGCATTGCTCTAGAGTGTTCCCAACCCTAGAAATTAAGTTTTCTCTGACAAAACCTGAAAGTGATTTGGGATTTCAACCTGAACACTATTCTAGAAATTTTCTCCATATGTACTGAATCCCTAGGTAGAGTAAGTATCAACTCAATTTCTGAAGATATTCTAGACGGATAACAAATTCTAAAAGAAGGAGAGCAAAAATCACAAAGGATTTAGGTGCCCTACATCTTAATAATATTCTTTATATCAGACTTCTATGCGTTTTGTTGTTATTTTAGTAGCCAGTAAATTTATTCAAACATTCAGTAGGAATAATAGAAAGCAATCAGAAAAGTAGTGCTTCCATACTGCCTGGGGTGAAATCATATTGTAAGTGTACATTCCTCTTAGAGACTTTCTTACAAACACATTTAAGACTGAATTTTTGATGAACTCATGTTGTATTATATCAAGTTAGTACTTAAGCCCTTCTGCATAGGATTTACCAGGTCACCCAAGAGGAGGTGAAAGATGTTTTATATCCCTAAAATCACCTGTTGTCATGTACATAAATTACAAATCTATGTAGAATGCCCAGAATAATTTATTTAAAAAGTGAAAATCTATTATGTTTCTCTATAAAAATGGAATGCCCAGAATAATTTATTTAAAAAGTGAAATGCCCAGAATAATTTATTTAAAAAGTGAAAATCTATTATGTTTCTCTATAAAAATGGAAACACAAGGAGTTCCTATAGTCAGATTAGAGGAAATTCTCACATTCCCCCAAATTAGTGTTTTCCAAAGTGTGGTCGAGAAGTATCTATATTAAAATTACCTGGGATATTGTTGAAACTGTAACTCTTTGAGCTTCATCTCAGACCTACTGAATCAGACTTACCTGAGTGGGAATCTATTTTTCAGGGTCTATGGGTGATATTTATTTATATTAAAACTTAAAAATCGGGGCGCCTGGGTGGCACAGCGGTTAAGCGTCTGCCTTCAGCTCAGGGCGTGATCCCGGCATTATGGGATCGAGCCCCACATCAGGCTCCTCTGCTATGAGCCTGCTTCTTCCTCTCCTACTCCCCCTGCTTGTGTTCCCCCTCTCGCTGGCTGTCTCTATCTCTGTCAGATAAATAAATAAAATCTAAAAAAAAAAAAAAACTTAAAAATCTTTCTAAAAAGATAGGTTCAGGAGGACCAGGGTGGTGTCTGCTTGAGATTTTCCGCCGCCCCCTCTGCCCCTCTCCCCACTCGTGTTTTCTCTCTCTCTCTCTCTCTCCCTAAAATAAATAAATTAATAAAATCTTTAACAAAAGATAGGTTCAGAATGCAATGCAACCTCCTATAACTTCTAGTCATCCTTTTCTAAGGAAGATTAAAATTAAGAGATTAAATATCAGTAGGTAAATACTGTCATGGAGCTGTGATACTGCTCCTTATCAACCTCTTCTCATCCCCTTGACTTGAATGGAAGTGGTGATTTCAGTAAATAAGAACCTTATTACGTACCCCAATAGGAGTGGTCTTGGTCTTTTAGCATCTGCCCATTTCTGCAACAGTCCCTTCTGAGTCACTTCTCTGCCACTATCCAATATAAGATCCCTGACAATAAGGCTTATATATAATAGTCTTGGCTCGTCAAACCCTCAAGTAGAACCGTGAATAAGACAAAGTGAAAGAAAAAAAAAAAAAAAGATGAACTAAAAGATCCAAGGACTGGCAAGTTTGCAAAAACTTGGAATTATAAAGAGGGAAAAGCAATTTACATAGGATTTCAAAAAGCTGTATCATTCTTGAACTTGCACCCCTGTACTATGTCTGATTTTCACATATTTGGGCTTTGTAAAGAGGGCATGATGGTTAGTCATCCACATATGGTATACACATTTTTTTTAAATGTATTTCACCAGCTTTAACTCTTTTTGACAGAAGAGAAGAGCAATCAAATGATTTTCATTATTCAGCTGTGGTACGATCTCTAAGAGGACAGTTATCCAAAAGTTGAATGCAGTTTTGTTGTAATTTTTTGTGACAGAATCAACTTATAGTACACATGAAGAAACATAGCAACTAGTTAGTTCATAAACACTAATAATGATGAAATTTAAACCTTTATATTATAGTGACTCTCCTAAGTAATTCTTTAATTTATTCATACATTTAGTTATTCAACAAACATTTATAGAGAATGTCTTATATTTCATGCATTAAAATGGGCACTGGCAATAAATTCACTGCCTTTTTTGTGAACCCATAACAACAAACTGCCAAATAGACAAAAGATCTTTAAGCCGGGTCACAAACAGTGTGTCTAGTCCACTAAATTTTTATTCCCTCAAGGGAAATTTTTAAATATCACAGCTTAGCATTTTATGTAGAAAGCAATGAGGGGACATTAAATTAATTCTTCATCCAATGACATTTCATTTTATATATTTCAAACAACTCAGTTTTTATGGCATCTTTTGATCTACATGACATGCCATTAGACAAATGATGAAATGGGGCTCTGTGAAATTATAAATGACTCAAATGTGACACATATATACACACATTACAAGAGCAACAAGTCTGTTATCATTTGGTTGAGCTAAAGCATGAGGGAAAAGTATTGGGGAAATAGTAGGAAAAGTCACAGTTTAGCTGAGTCCCATTTATGTTAAAGTCCCTAAGTACCCAGAGATGGCTGAGCTTCTAAAAATCTCTTTTCAGTTCAATGGATAGGCCTTTTTCTATTTTGCTGCTGATATTCCTGATTTCTGTTGGTTTGGCTTTTCCTTAAATCTACTGCACACAAATAGTTGAATAATGGCCATGAAAATTTCTATTACTGGTTCTTTGTCATCTCTTCTCTCAACCCACTCAATCAGCGACATTCATTGCTTCAACAAGTTAGTGAACTGGTAAAAAAGGAGGGGTATCAGAACAGCAACAACAAATAGAACAATCTTCGATCCCTGATGATGATAGTGCAATTGCACCAATTTGACAATACCCACCTCCAGACTTTTATGTATGGTAGAACTCACTTCTTATTTTAGCCACTTTTATTTAGATCTTCGTTTATGTGTACCTGAATCTAATTTTAATTTACATACTCACTAAAGCCTTATGCAATTCATTTCTCACTGCACCTCCTTATCTATCCTAAGTTATATATCAAGAAAAGTTCTATTTCTCTCATGGAATATACATTAGATGTAATACTTAATTTGTGAAACTATCCTAGGTATATTCACTCTTGAATAATATGTATGCTCTCACGTTAAAGGAAATGGACTCTAATGGTATCGTGTCAGACATATTTTAAAAAATAGTAATCCTTGGAGCACCTGGGTGGCTCAGTCCCTTAAACTTCTGACTTCGGCTGAGGTCATGATCTCAGTGTCCTGGGATCCAGCCCTGCGTTGGGCTCTGCCCTCAGAGGGGAGTCTGCTTGTCCCTCTCCCTCCCCCTCAGACCTTCTCCCTGCCCCTGCTCTGTCTTTCTCTCAAATAAATAAATAAAACCTTGAGAAATAAATAAAAGTAATCCATGAGGTGCCCGGATGGCTTGGTCGGTTAAATATCCGACTCTTGATTTCAGCTGAAGTGATGATCTCAGGGTCATGGGATTGAGCCTGGTGTCAAGCTCCACACTGGGCATGGAACCTGCTTAGAATTCTCTCTCTTTCCCTCTCCTTCTGCGCCCTACCCCCCACTCACACTCTCTCTAACATAAATAAATAAAATCTTTAAAAAAAAATAGTAATCCAGCCAAGCATATGGAAGTAAAACCTCTTGAATTTTTATTACTTAACTTATCCAGTTGTTTTACATGAAAACTACAGCCTTACACAGTCAACATGTTTTATGTCCAGTCAGGGCAGATGCCTTCAAGGAAGTACACACAAGCCTTTTTCTATTGTGGTGTTTGTACAGATTCTGGAAATCCTGACACCTACAAGTAATGTACACTTGATTTCGTCTCTGCAAATGGTTCTATTTATCAAGTTTCCAAAGGCTAAGTTAAATAAGATAAGGGATCAAAAGAAAAGAAAGCATGAAGAACTAAGGTGGGAAATTCTACGATGAACTTTTAGTTTGACTTCCTTTCTATTTTCATCACCAATGATTTAATTTCTGAGCTCTAGGGGAATGCAAGTTAGCAAACTAAAGCAAATTTATCACTTCTGAAAACTGCTGCAAGACCCCCAAGACAGAACGATTACCCCCAAAATTGAATTTAAATAAAAGTAATTAGTTTTATTTTGTTTTTTAATTCATTTACCTCTGCACAGAAATCCTCCTGGAGTTTTGAAACTCATCAGTGATTATCCCTGGAGCTGATCCAATAATGTGAGAATAAATACACCATTAACCAATTATACATAATGACTCCAAGACATGCCAATAGTGGTATGGTTCAGGTGATTTATAAGGCTTGCTTCCAACAGCCTATTCACAATTCACATCTTTTCTAAAAAAATGCATTAAAAGTTAGGCAAGACTTTAGATCTGCCTACATTCATCTCCTAAGGATATGAATAAATGAAACTAAGCAATTTATTTAAAAATTTGTGTTTGTCACATATGAAAATCCTTGAGTGTAGAGAATGAAATATTTATTAAATATATTAAAAGCAGCAGAGCATAATTCAGGTTTTTGGTTTTTTGGCTTTAAGTAGGCCTGTTGATCTGGTCCTATCTGCTGAGATAGCATAAAAGCTTTTGAATTAAAGGACACATCTTAGATTTCAGACTTACTAAAAATCTGAGAAACTATGTCTTCTTTCATTTTCTTTTTGAAGTGAGAGTTTTCTATTTGTTTATTAATTTATTTATTTTCCAGCTATACTGAAGTATGATTACAAATAAAAATTGTATGCATTTTAAGTTGACCAACATGATGTTTTGATATGCATATGAAATGATTACCACAATCAAGCTAGTTAACACATCCACCAGCTCATATATTTTTATTTTTGTGGTGAGAACATTTGATATACACTCAGTAAATTTCAAGTATATAATACATTATTATTAACTATGCTATACATTAGATCTCCAGAACTTATTTCTTTTTTTTTTTTTTAAAGGTTTTATTTATTTGAGAGAGTGAGTGAGAGAGCACAGCAGGGGGAGAAGAAGAGGGAGAAGGAGAAGCAGATTTCCCGCTGAGCAGGGAGCCTGACATGGGGCTCCATCCCAGGACCCTGGGATCATGACCTGAGTGGAAGGCAGACACCCAACCAACTAATCCACCGAGATGCCCCAAAACTTAATTCTTTAACTGAAGTTGTATCCTCTGACCAACATCTCCCCTTTCCCCCCACCCTTCAGCCCCTGGTAACCACCATTTTACTCAGCTGTTATGTTTTCAATATTATAAAATACTCTTTAATAAAGAAATTGAACCATGTGTCATATGGATTATAATCAGATCATTATTTGAGATAATCACATCCCTCTAAAGAATAGAGGGTAAAGAGAATATGAAAATGAGTAGTTTCAGTTAAAAAATGTGTAAAGGTTTCTAAAGACTAGGGAAAAGTTCCTCCACTTTATAGTATTTGATCAATTATATCTTATCAACTGCCTCAAATCGGTGTATAAAGGAGACTTGAAGACTAGGCTCTAAAATAATGGAGATCTCATTCAAGTCTTAAGTCCACCAAAGTCCACTACTAATGAGCTACTGGACTTTGAGTAGGTTCTTCAAACTCTCTGGATCTTTGGTCTTTCATTTGTAAAACAGGCATGATCAAAATGGTAGCTAACTGACAGGGTTTCTGAGAAGTTTAAAAAAGATAATCCACTCATAGCCCTAACAGATGTCACACACATGGTCCCCTTTCAACATGTTAATCATTATATAATCAAGGAAATACAATTTCTATTTTAACTTTCATGCTCTACAGATTATTACATGAGAGGTGGGGGATTTTGCTCCTACCAATACAAACTGACCTATAGATTTTACCTCAATAAGCATTCAATGGAAGTAAATAAGAATTATTTATAGCAACAACGACAAAAGCAAACAAATGTATCAGGGAAGGACAGAAAGTCACTGATGTATGCTGAGGGTGTAATATGTGCCAAGTTTTACAACGCAGTATTTGTATGATTCTTATTTAATTGTAAAACAATATGCAAAATTATCTCCATGTTGTGGAGACCGGAGCCTAAGCAGAGAGTGATGAAATTATCTGAAGCCACATAGTTAGCAGGTAGTGCATACCAACTACTCAGGTGTAACACCCTTATGTTATTTTTATTGCATTGGGCTGTGCTTCATTGAGTTGGCATAAGAGCAATGGAAAAAAGTTGGGTTGGCTATGGCTGCTGATACTATATAATTATAGAAGTCTATCAAATGCTGAGCCGTGAAACTGTTAATTATTAAAATGATTTATCGCATGACAAAATGAAGTCACTTTTTTAAGAATTCTACATGCCTTTTCTAGTGGCACAATTCATGAATCATGCAATGTCCTTTTATTATCACTACAGGGAATGCTGGGAAGACAAATAGACTCAAACCACAAGGCTAAAGAGTTGATAAATCAAGTGATACGTGATACAATAGAGATGAAATACAAAACTCCACCAAGATTTCTGAGATCGTGCCAAGTGGTTAAAATATTTTGTTTATAGAAGATGAGATTTCTACAGATATTTTTGGATATTCTAGACTTTTTTAAAGTCATCAGTTTGACAATTCAGCAAGAGATTGTGGAGATGTATGTTAATAAAACCAAACATGTCTATAGTTTACGAAATACCAAAAGCATTTCCTTGAAGCTTTTGAATCACTTGGATATATATCGAGCTGCAACATTCAGAAAGCCAGACTACAGTGGCTTAAACAATAGTAGTTATTTTGCATACAGACATAATCTGGGAGGAGATTTTGTTGGCATTTTCTTGGGCACTCAAGCATGCCATCAAGAGAGGTGGGTTCTTCCTACTTTGCCAACCTAAGACAGTTGGTCTTCCCCATAGACAAGAGGACTTACGTAAGTCCTCGTGGTGATATGGGCAAGTGGCGGTTCTGGATATGTCACTTATTCTGAAGGCAAGAAGAATAGGCAAGAACAGAAAATCCACCATGCCCTTTGTTATCAGGAAAGGTGGGTTTTTGGTTTTTTTTTTTTTTTTTTTTTGGTTTTTTCTTTTCCCCCCAGAACTAAACCCCTTCTTGTTACCAGAGTTTTTATTTCTCACAGGCTGGAACTGAATTAAATAGCTATTATAACAGAAAAGATCCATAGGAAAGTAATTAATTGGCTTCCCGGCCTCTTTTGTGGAGGTGGTAAAAAAGAAGGAGGTTGTAAATGTCTTCTGAGTAGTCAATTAAGAGAGACTGCAACGAAAGTGGAAGAAAATCCAGATTTGCTTTGATTGGACAAGTGGTTCACAATCTGAAGCTAGAATGCAAACATTGGCATGTGGTTAGACTTTAGGCATGATGGAAAATATGTCTGTGCCTAAGAATTGATCTTATGCTATGTTAGGAAGTGCACACAGTCTCTTTTGGGACACACTCATCTCTTCTTTGTGTCTTCAGTATCTGACTATTCATGGCCTATCTTTCCAAGAAACCCTTAGCTTATGTGTTTACACATACTTTCCCTTTGTATGCCCCTAAATAACAGAGCTAGATATAGGCATATTATGAAAAGAAAGAAGAGGGCATTAGCAACCTATCTTCTCTTTACAATCTATTTCTGATCTTTGGAAGCTGACTCTTTGAATTCTATGGCTCTAAGAAGTCATTTAGAAAATTATTATTGATGCTCAGCATAGATTTAGAGAGCTAGTAGGTTAACTAAACAATGTAGAAGTTTATTAGGTTCTCCGTATCTGGAGAGCACTAGAATGAAAACATACTTATTCAAGGTTCAATCAATTCAGAAGGAATTTTTGTATTTAGACTGGACCATAAAGAGAATAAAGCTCTTTTTTTTTCACTTAATTCTTTTAACTTTGCATACTTTACAATGATTATATAATTTCATTTCCCAGTGACTTCAAAAGTAGATAGAGATATAGGAAAAGATTTGAAGGAAATTTTTGGCAACATTTATAAAACCACTGTAAAGATTTATGTTATGAATGTCCTGAATATTTTTTTCAATTTTTCTGATGGTCATTATTACATGTATCCTCTCAAAAAATTGTATTAATTTGCTGACTGCCATTGCTATAGATGTAATCTCTATCCAGGAAAGAGGACAGAATGTTTAAGAAAACAGACAGATTCATCTTGGCTGTCAAAACAAGAGATCATGGAATTAATGATGCTAACCTTTTTATTAACGTGAACACTCTCATGTGGAACGAGTTTGCTCTAGAGGTCAGTGCATTATGCTGAAACTTCTTCATTCCTCAGACTCATGTTTTGGCCTCTTCCCTGTATCTACCCAGGGAATAAAAGAATGAGAGCAAATACTATCTGGAATTCCTCCTTTGTTATGCAGCCCATCAAACTTGATTAAATGTAGTACAAGGTTAGACAATGCAGGCCATGGGAAAGGCACAACTTAAAGGTAATATGGGCTCCTCTTGTTGTACCATAAACACTATAGAAGCATTTATTAAGAGACCCTTCGTTAAATCCATTCAGATTCAGTAAGTTTTCTTTAATCCCTCTTCCTTTCATCTCCTATGTTCTGTATAAGATCATTAAGAAAGTTTAAAATTATAGTATATTGTCTATATATAATCTTGTTTTTTTCCTTCTTTCTTCTCTCCCTTTCTTCCTCTCTTCCTCCTTTCCTTCCTTCCTCCTTTCTTTTAGTCCACTTTCTCCTCCCTCTTTCTTCATAATTTTAAAAATTCTTCTTTCACAAATGAAATCATTTTAACAGCCCAAGTCCAAATGTAGAGTACTTATTACAAGATAAGGCAGCAACATAGACTCCCACCCAAAATGTAAAGCTCTTTTGCTTTTGTCTAGTATTAGAACATAAAAAATAAGATATTTTATATCAAACAATGATTTTTTTTAACTTTCCTCTTAGCTGTTTTAGCCTAAACGTAGATATTAAAAACTTGCCTTAGCCTGACCCATCTATGTTGGGAACATTTATGATTTGTTTGGATAGTCAAACTACTTAACAATATTACTAACTAGGTGAAAGATAACCTTCATGTCCTCACTACTTAGTTCTACAATCTCCTGTCTCCACTTTTCTCACAGACACCACCCTGAAATCCATATTACTTGTGACCATTATTCTTATTGAAAAACAAATTAAAAAGGCTTATTCTGTTCCTATAGAATATTTTACTTGACAGCCTAGCACTCATGTTGGAATTTCAGGTATCAGGCGAGACAGAATTCATGGAAAAAATGTCTACTTTTCAGAACGCAATCCATTTCTAATTAACAACAGAAGTAAACAAGAAAGTGGGAATAAATGAAACCTCCAGTTACAAGAATGAGAAACATGTTTTTTGTAGTTTTTCCCAAGACAGAATTTGAATATTGTTTACAAACTCAAGGAGCCAGTAAAGAAAGAGCTGGTTATCTAAGGGGAAAAAAAAAAAAAAAAAAAAAGGAAGAGTCAATGAACCAAGGTTACCTGGCAGGCAAGAGGGGATGGGAAGCAGAGCAATGATAGAAGAATTCGCCTTATTACAAAATGGATGAAAAGAGACAGTGATGATTAGATTGGCTGAATTTAGATGATGGCAAAGGAGTGTTCAGGAATAGAGAATGAGAGAAGGCAGTGGAGAAGAGAGTTGTCATATTAGCCCATTGTTCAAGTATGCAACAATAAGGTGACTAAGTTTATCATAGCCAAATTCGTCATGATTCTGAGATTGTATACCATAAGCATACTGGATTCTTTGTGTTTACAAAACATTATAGAACATAAGAATACTCCAAAGGAGAGTCCATTCCAAAGGAACTGGGCAAAAAAGAACAGTCAGACATCCACATGTAAAACAATAACTATAAAATACATTAGGTAAAAAATATAAGGTGAAGATAGCCCGGACAATTTAATATCTGTTATTTGGTACAATTAAGACAATAAATGCGAAAAAAAATTAAAAAGAAGAGTTTATATGGAGCTAATGTGAATTTTAGCATATAACAGGACAGTATAATGTGATGACTGAGCATGGAACTTCTGGAGCAATAGTGCCTGGGTTTAAACCTTATTCTGCCTTCTATTTGTAGGACATTGGGCAAGTTACCTAATCTCTCTGTGATCTTACAAATTTTAGAATATGATAGAATACTTTCACAAGGATGTTAGGAGGGTTAATTAACACACTTATGCAAAGTACTAAGGATTGCATCAGATAAAAAAAATGTTACCGATTATTAATAGAGAAGAATCTAGGTAAACTGAACTTTGAAGAAGGGGCAAAGAGTTATACACATTGGAATGAATGCCTGCAAATAACAGACAACCAAACTCAAAGTCTTTTAAATGAGAAGAGATTGCCTGGGTTTATTTAATGGGAAGTCCGGAGGTAGGGCAGACTTCAGGGTTGAACTATTTCTGCAATACTCCAGGCTCCTGGTTAAGCCTGTGTTGGTTTCCTGCTCAGGCAAAATGGCTGCAATAATTCTGGGACTCATTCTCTGCCAAGAAGAAACCAGAGGAAAAGGCGCCACCCCATTGCACGGCTGTCTCACATAAAGGAGAAAACAAAATCTCAGGAAACTCTTATGTCTCTTTCACCTGCATCAGGTCCTGAACATTTGCTGTAACCTGGAGAATGCTATGCGCTAATTGGTTTAAGCCTGACTCCTGAAGTGCAGTCTATTCCTTAGAGTTTACTCCTAATATGCTGGTGTTCATCTCTCAAAATTGTGACTATTTTATCATGAATGAGGTCAAATGAATACTGGTGAAATCATATAATCCATAGGCAGGGAGAGTACTGGGGCCTAATTAAAACATGCAGAATTGCGTTTGCTGATGATTCTTGTCTAAGGTTACAGTTGTGTGGCTAATTGATGCCCAGGGCTGTAGGGGAGAATATAGCAAATTACATTTGGGTAGTTCAGTCAGATTCTTTTTCCGTTCAGGGAAAACAGTGAAAACAGTCCAAGAAGTCAAGCCTCAATTCAGTACGGAGATGACAAATGTAAACACTATCTTCAGTATGATAAACTCTAGTTTATTGCATATTTTCTTTGGTTTTAAACCAAGAGAATATCATGTTTCCCAAGTAACATGTGCTAACTTCAATCCTGGATCCACGTGAATACAAGGAATCTGTGCTAGTAGGTTCCTGACACTAGTTTGCTTTTATTTTCCTTAAATATAAATCGGAAGGGATGGAAAGTTTTCTCTCAGGGTTTTAATATACTATGACAAAGATCCTACTGTACATAAAGATAAAACTGGAGTTCTTATGGATAAAATGTAAGCTATCACATTATGAGTACTGAAATGATCTTTTAAGGTAAGGAGTCATCTTGTGGAGGACTTCAGCTGCTACAGTCCCTCAATTCAGCCCATTCTTTCACTGAATGCAATTTACAAGACTCTCCTCAGAGTCCTCGCAGTTTTTTTGAGGAAAACATAAACTAAACTCAGTCCCAAACTCTCAGTGGGACTGACATTCTCCATATATACTGAAGGCAGTATCACTGAGGATAGTGTAAGACGCCAAGAACATTTTTTTCCATTCATAAATCTTCATCATTAAAAAGCCATTTTAAAAATATATATCACCCATTTTTAGCAAGAAATCTATCATAAAGTCCTATCTCACAATGTTGATGAAAGATTTGCATAGCAAATATTTTTGTCACAAGATGAATTCAACATGCCAAGTATCATGATATGTTTTGGCATTTGTACAGTGCCTTTCCAGTTTATTTGTTGAGTCATGTATCATCTGTTTTGTCTGCTGAGTACCCACGTGGTAACTTGTGCCAATTAACAAAATCCAAAATCAATCACCAATCTTGCATTCTCTTGACGAATCCCTATGCAAGGCAGAAAGGATGAAACAATCATGATGTCAAGGAAAACGTGATCCTTTTATTCTTTGAGACAAAGCATCTTCCAGGGAGTGAGCCTTCTCAGAATCCCCAGAAAAGAAATTTTAAGTGGAAACATAACAGCCTTCCTCTGCCTTTTGTCATGCTTCAGTGTCCATGGCTTTTGTGACCTTTGAGTACTATGCAATAGTAGACCAAGCAAAGCCAATCTGAAGACAAAATGATGACTGACATTCAAATTATGTCTAACATTAGCCAGAAAATAGAAGGAATGAGTTAGTTTTGGTGGGTTAAGGAAAAAAATGAACTATAAGTTTCACCGAAGCTGAATAAATAGTGACTTATAGGATGTTCCAGATGACTTCTCAACCATTCTCACTAGCATTGTGGCAAGATATTTTCCTTAGATTTCAGTCTTGTACGTTTTGGAAAAATTCAGAATCAATTTTTTATCAATCTACATTTAGATGCTATTATCTTCAGCAAGTTTTGTTGGAAGAAAATACTCATTCTTACTTTAAGCATTCTTTTTGAAAAAAAAAGTATGAAGCATGTAAAAAAAGAAGAAAAATATTTCTAGATATTTTAGTCTATTATTTGAACTAGGTTCTATTTTTATTTAGCTCCCCTGATTGAGTTATTAATGAAGAAAACCAGACATCTTTACTACATGAAGTATCCACTTTGATTTTCCTTTTTTGTTTCAGTATTGAGTTATAATTGACACATAACATTTTATAAATTTAAAGTGTACAACATGTTGAATTAACACATTTACATACTGTAAAATGATTACTGCCATACCTTTACTTAACACTTCTATCACATCACATAATTACCATTTTTTTGTGTGTGTGCAAGAATATTTAAGATATAGTCACTTAGCAACTTTCAAGTATATAATAAAGCATGATCAGCTGTAATAAACATGCACATTAGATCGCCAGAACTCACTCATTTTGTAACTGAAAGTTTGTAGCCTTTGACCAATGTCTTTCCATTTTGCCCACCCCTCAGCTCCTAGTGACCACCACTCTACTCTGTTTCTAGATTCTTTTTAGATTCCACATATAGCTGATATCATACAGTATCTGTCTTTCTCTGTTTCACTTATTTTACTTAGGATAATGCTTTTCAAGTTTCATCCAAGATAACTAGATATATATCCATCATAAGGCCTATAATTTTCTCTCCCTTTAGTGTCCTTATCTGGCTTTGGTATCAGGGTAATGTTAGCCTCATAAAATGAGTTTGGGGGTTTTCCTTCCTCTTCAATTTTTCTGGAAGAGTTTGAGAAAGATTGGCACTAACTGTTCTTTAAATGTTTTATAGAATTCACCCGTGAAACCATCTGGTCCTGGGTTTTTCTGGGTTGGGAGTTATTTATTTGATTACTAATTCAGCCTCCTTAATTATTATTTGTTCAGATTTTCTATTTCTTCATGATTCAGTCTTGATAGGTTGTATATTTCTAAGAATTTATCCATTTCTTCTAAGTTATCCAATTTGTTGGCATAAAATTGCCAATATTAGTCTTATGACTAAGTCCTGGGCTGGCTATTGGTGTTTACTCCAGAGAAATGAAGACTATGTTTAAACAAAAACCTCTACACAGATGTTCATAAGAGCTTTATTTGTATTAGCACCAAACTGCAGCAGTCCTTCGACAGGTGAATGATTAAACAACTTGTACCAACATACTTTATAATACTACTTAGCAATGTAAATAGAGGAACCACCGATATATCCAACAATCTATATTTCATTTATATAACATTCTTGAAAGACAACATTTTATTTATTTATTTTGAAATGACAACATTTTAGAAATGGAGGCTAGATTAGTGGCTTCCATATGTTAGAGACAGTGGAGGGGTTTATTTTGAGATGGGTGGGTGTGGTTATAGAGGGCGACATGAGGGATCCTTGTGCTAGAATTGTTAGTGTCTTGACTCTGGTGTGGATACATAAACCTACAAATATGATAAAACTGTATGGACTAAACTGCAAAGAAACAAAGCAGAGGCTGTTAATACAGTCATGTGGTGGGAGCAAATGCAGTACACAAAGACTGCCTCTGCAGTCAAACTCAGAAGATTATGCCACTGAAGAAGGAACCAATGACCAGCACAGCCTCCATGGATCCCCTGCAGAATTCACCAGCTTTCATCCCATAGGTATTCCTGTTTGCAGATGCCAGCTGCCTGAATCCCTGCCAGCTCCTTCACCTCCTCCAAACCTACAGGAGCCCAGGAACTGCATCAACAGCCAGCAGGCCATTTCCTGTCTTGAAAGTACCCTTCCCTCCATAAGTTAGCATTTTCTTAGGTATCACTTCCCCTTGAATGCCCTGCTTTCCTCCTAGTTCTGAGTGAGATGAACCTCTTGTGCCCCCAGATACTGGTCCCCACAAACCCATCCTTATCTCTACCACCATCAATCTTTTATTTACCTCTTCATATTGTAGATGTCAGGAGGGAATAATCAATATATACATTTTTCATCACTGTATCTCTACCTATAGCAGAGGACATAGTGAAGAATTGATGCTTAATATTTATTGCATGAATACATGAATTAATGAAACAGCATTTGATTATTGGCTGTCAGTACTTCCTTTCTAAATAAAAATCTCTTGAGAAAGAACAACTTCTTACCAAGAGTCACATGTAGGCCTAAAGCAGAAGGTCAGGGAGCCCAAACAAATCATGCTCTGCATTTTTTATACCCTGCTCCTTCTACCTAGTCATATTTTTATTCCTCTAAAATCACTTCAAAGATATACCAAATTTAGTCTGGAAAACAGAAGGGAATAATAAAGGATTATCTTCTCTACCTAAAGGCAGAAGAGCATTCAGTCAGCTTTTCTCTGAATTTGGTGAGAGAAAAGGTGGTGTGTTTTTATTTATATAATTTGTATGTATATTTTTGCATTATTATCATCTTATCCCCGATCAAATTGCCTCTTGGCTTCATACAAGATCCACTAAATTACTGTTTTATTCACAACTACTGCATTTCATCCAGCAAAAAGCTGGCAATAAGCCCATTACCCAGATTTGCTTTCTCATAATATGGGGCAAGGGGAGTATCACCTAACATTTCCTTAGTGTTTATTGTATACTCTCTGCTAGATGCTATATTGCCTTTATATTAGTGAATCCCCACAATTCTAAGTATTGGTTAGTATGGAGAAAACAGAGATTTAGAATAGACTAGCAGATGTTTCCAAGATCACACATCTGGTAAGGAGTGAAGCAGATATTCATACGTGTATATAACTCTATTCTCCACACTCTCTTTAATATATTATGCTATATCACAGTTATTTGTGATTTAAAAAAAAATCACATAGAAGCTTGGTAAGTTTCAATTAAGTTAAAGTCTTTAAAACTTACATAAAAACTTTAGAATAAAGAACAAATGATAATATAGTTTACCTTGGTAGGTCAGTAAGAAAAACACTTTCTTAAAAAGAAAAAAAAAGAAGCAGCACTACTCAAAAAAGCAAAAGAACGTTGGGGATAGGATTAGTTCACATGATACAGTCTTCTGCCTCCTAATAATGTCAAGGTCAGATGATTTGCATGCTGGGCGTTCCCTCATTTGTGTCACTGTAGACACTAAGCAACGGGTTTTTGCCCACTATTAGCTTTCAGTCTGATTAGGTGGCACTATGTGGACACAAGAACTTTTAGACCTTAAAATCTCGACATGTCATCAATGAACAAGAATCTGGGGTGTTAGAAATCCCAGAAGAAAAGAATTTACAAAATACTTTAGTCATGTTATTTCAAAGGTATCTGAATAAACTTTAATATACTTCCATCCTCCCTTTGAGAAGTGCTGACAGGTGTCCTTAAAAGGGTTCTTATTATTGCAGAAACTGTGATGTTTTCAAAGACTTTTTATTGAAATTATATTTTTAGAATATGTGTATTGCAAATTATCCTTTTAGAACTCAAACTTATTACCATCATTGTGACAACACAGAAGTTAGATCATTTTAATGAAAAAGCTCTGATGTATAAGAAATCAAAGTCCACATGTTCTTTTATTCTTTGCATTATCTATAATCAGAAACAGTCTCTGTCAGTCTTTGTTTAGCTTGCTGAATAATCAATAAAAGATAGAAAGCAATTTACAATTTTAAGGGTGAATACTAGCATGAAATTTAATATAAAATAATAGAAAACTGAAAATTAACCTTCTAAGTTTTTCCATAAAAGCCTTTATTAATTTTCAAGAGAAATACAATTTAATTTTCAATTAGCTATGTTTTTTTGGAAAGTGAAAGCAATATAAGAAAATTCCTTGAGAATAATTTCCAGGAAAATAATACTAAAAACACTAACACTTCCTCAGTGAAATTTGCCAAGCAATTAGCTACAGCAAAATGCTTTTTTAAATTATCATGATCTACTACAGAAAACATTACTATTCTATTTTGATATAAAGAACTAAAAAATAAGTAAAATGCAATTGATTTTGCTATGAACAGAAAGATGTCTATAAATTTCATGAATTCTTAACCTGAAATCTCTGAAAATATCTGGAGAATATATCACAGTTTTTGGAAGTCATTTAAAAAACAGAATGTGAGTTAAGTTTTCTATATCTTTTATGAGCCCCATCCTTGCTCTTCAAGCATACCGCACTGAGTAGGTGCTTCATGAAATACCTACTATTGCAGAGAAGAAATTGGGCTAATGCAAAGACTGACACCTGTAGATCTTTTCCAGGTAAAGTTAAAGGGCCAATGAAGGTCATGACATGTTGAAAGTATTTCAAGATGAAGGAATTTTTCTTAAGAAAAAAAAATGTTGTATAATCGCTTCCAAAATGATCATCTCCTTCACAACGATTTTTTTTAATCCTTCTTTGAAACTCCCATTCTAAATTCAATGAAAGTTGTATTTAAATGCTTCTATGAAATTTCTCCTGGTTTCCTTCAAAATAAATTTTTTCCCATGAAGTTGATTTGTGGCATTCCAGTGAACGAACAAGGAGAAGATGCCATTCTTATTCTCTACCAAACTCCTTTTTCAATTCCTAATTTGGACCATTGGATCTGAATGTATTTGGCAACAACTCACAAAACATGAAATTTGTTGGCTGAGAAGTAATGCTATCTATTCCAGCTTAACTACAAACACAAGAACATTTCTTTGTGTGGCTGCTATGGAGGAGATATTTTGAGCAGCTCTAACGATTGCAATAAAAACTTGGAGGTCAATTTGTCTTTATTCCAGATTACAGAGCTCAGCATTTGTAATGTTCAGCACTGAGAAACAACACACAATAATGAGCTTTAGGTTTCCTGTTTGCAATTTCCCACACTACCAATTACCATCACTGCAGTGGTGTTCTCAGTGGATTATTTTGGGGCTATTTTAAAGCCAGCCCTTGGGAAACTTCTGCTGAAGTTGAACTTTACTACCTACACCATACTAATCCAAATAGTAATAATATTAATCACAATTAATATTAAATTTATAATATCAGCACACATTTTTGAGACCTGTTATATGTCTGGTACTGTGATAAGCACAGTGCATGTTACATAATTTAATCCCATGAGATGGCTACATTAATATCCCTACTTGAAGAATATAGGATCTGAGGTTAAAAAGGTAAACTGACTTGGCATTTACACAGATAGTCAAGTGTATAGTTTGTGGCATCACTGGAAATATGGTCTAAATGTTTCTGGCATTTATGATCTACATACATGATACTGCCTTCTCACCTGTTCTGATGACTCCCTTCTCTGAACTCTGGTATTTATGGGCATGTAGTTTACATGATGATTGATCACAAAGTGCAGTGCTAGGTTTTTTCCTCATCCTCTGGATGAGAAAACGCATATTTTCTCATATATATAATAGGTACAATAGATAATGCAATATAATATAATTAATATAAGTAAAACAAATAACATTAACAACATGCAAGATAAATGCTATTAAAAACAACTGCTACTGTTCCTAGACAATAAACCCATAACAATGGGAGGGCAAGGAAACCAAATTTTACAGATAAAGACTAAACATGATACACTATGTAGTTCATTATACCCAGAAGTATTAAAAATGTATCATTTCTTTTGTTGTCTAGTACCCCATCTTCCTCTAAAGTGCACCTTGATTTCCTTCTGGTACGTTATCTTTCTTGGTTGGCATGCTCTCCCAGTGGGAGGTAAAAGAAGCAACTGGCTCTTCGTCCTCCACACTTCTGGGCAGTCACATTATCTGAGACTTTGTGTCTTGAATGCAGGGTGACTCCATTCCTCAGAGCTTGTTCTTTGCAACACCCAGGAAACCAACATCCACACAGCCTATTCTGTGTTCCTTAGTCCTTCAGAGCTCACTTAGTTCCTTCTTCCAAGCCTCCTTCTCCATCTGACCAGTACCCTCTGAAACACTAACTTTTCAGTCAATTTCCCAGTGCTTAATTCAGCCATAGTGAAGCTAGAACTCCCAGACATGGCCATGCTGGTTGTATGCAGACTTTCCTTCTAATTGGTCAGGTCTTCAGTCACTGGTACATACTGATAGAGAACAGAGAGCCACTAATAGAGAATGGGACTATCACTCCTAGTTACGAACTTGCTGTTAACTTGCAGGAAGGGCAAGGGGAGGAAAATTAAAACAGATGAGGCACAGTAAGAGAGTACCTTAAATTTTCTTATGAGCTCACATTTTGAAATGCCAAGTAAGAAATGGACAGCAAGACACATAGCTGAAGGTCTGCTGTAAAGCAGGCAACAGAACACTTGCTTAGGAATCAGAGCATCTCTGATCAAGTCAAAGAAATGACACTAAATGCACGACAGGAAACTGGCAAGTCTTACTATCACTTGAGTGCACTTCATAATCTGTTTTGATTTGTTTCAAGAATAAAAACAATTAAAAAGTCACACAAATTCCTCAAAATTTTGTTTTATTTTTAATTTTTTATATTTTTTTCTGAACATCTCATGTATATTCATTTACTTATTTTTATTTTTTTTATTATGTTAGTCACCATACAGTAGATCATTAGCTTTTGATGCAGTGTTCCATGATTCATTATTTGCGTATAACACCCAGTGCTCCAAGCAATACATGCCCTCCTTAATACCCTTCACTGGGCTAGCCCATCCCCCCACCCCCTTCCCCTCTAAAACCTTCAGTTTGCTTTCCGGAACCATAAGAGACTATGGACTCCGGGAAACAAAATTTTGCTTTAATAGCTCACAGTCTGATATTATAAATTACTTAATAAGACAATTTGTATGGAAGTTTACAGCTAATCAGACTTTAACAGAAAGTCAAAGTACACTGCAAACACTGAGAAACTTCCACGACTTCAACAAGGTGGGTTAATTCTAGATGCCTGATGTAAGGTCTTAGCGTTCAATGCAACACCACACATTTCCATGGACTGAATCATTTGTCTCCTGAAGGTCATTTTTCAATGATTTATATTTGAAGCTACATGGCATATTTTTAGTCATGGAGGAAATCTTTCTGCAAGCTATTAAGTTTAATCTTCTATTTAACAAATATGTCTTTGAAAGGTGTACTATCATCTACAGGAAATTGGGAGAAATCAATTCAGTTCAATCATCAAATTCAATAAGTATTTATTAAGGCTTATTTTGTGCTGGTTATAATGAAGACTCAAAGATGCCAGACTGTATTCCTGTACTCAGTGAGCCTATTCTCGCTGGGGAGATATACAGAGTCTCGAACACCTTAATGAACCAGTGAAAGGAATGGTTAATGCTAACTGGTACACAAAGAAAAAAGCTTCATGGATAAGGGACTTTGGGAGGTAGGTTTTGAATGGGTAGAAATGTCATGGGAAGAGACTAATTGTAAAATGAAAAAGCATTAAAAGCACAAATACATAAAAATATGTGTTTACCAGGGATACAATGTAATTCTAAGATCATGAATGACAGAATTTGATGATTTAGTTTTAGTATAATAACATTTTGGTCATGAAAGAACTCAAGTGTATCTTTAAAAAGGTAATAGCTCCGTTTATATGTAGAAGTTTACTTTAAAGAAGGAGAATTCAATTTCCAGAAGATCTCTACTGCAGTGCTTTTGAATCTAGAAAGTGAGACAGTGTCAAGGAAATTTGTTAACCCTCAACAATTGTGTGCAAAATTTTGTGTTCGAATTTTTTTAACTTGGTCTATGATTCCTTAAAACTACAAATATTGCTCTAAGATCATCCAGAACCCATAAATGGGAATATAAAGTTTTCCAAACTCAGTAAATCAAATGTCCATCAAGTTGCTAAAATCAGAAATCTGAGAGTAAATCCTGATGCTAAGTCCTAAGTCACTACTCTATTTCCAAAACATGGCATCTTTATATATCTCTCGATCTCTATGGATACCCTATTTACCTAAAACACCAAGGTCTTCTCACCTGGATTAATTCAATGATCTCCTAATGGTTTGAGCCATTATCTCTTCTCCATTTTCAGAGTAGTTTTTAATATAAATCAGCTCCAATCTCTATTCTTAAAGCCTTTCAGTGTTTTCTTTGAATTATGATACATTTCAAACTCTGCCAAACAGACCACCTACCAATCTTACCTTTCACTGATCTCTCCCTATGTGTTCCAGCTATTATATATAATCTGAGTTTTCTTTCTTTCCACCCCAAAACAGACAGCTCATTATCAATGCAGGGCCTTTGATACCTTACACTACTAGCACTTTTCTTTGCTTAAGTGTTACTTCCCTAGAGACCCTATCTTATACCCAAGGTGTACAATACTTAAATTACCTCTTGTTATGAATCAGAACACCTTGCTACTTATCTTTATATTTAACACTAAAGAATCTATTATTATTGAGTGTGTTTCCCCCTGATACGATGCTAGGTAAGATCAGGGCATAATCTATATTTTATACATCATTGTATAACCAACATCTAGTGTAATGTCCACCACCTACTTAATGCACAGTAAATGTTTGTGCTGGAAACAATTGATAAGCTCACCTTTCCCAACATATACTTTATAGGCAACAAGCATTAACACACAACATTATCTACTTGTATTTCCATAAAAAAAGGAAAAATAAATGATTTCTGTATTTGTAAGATTTTTGTGTAATAATGGAAGATGCTTTATTATTTTTTAAATCATCTCTCAACATTTCAACTCTTGGTAGAATATATTTGTAAGATTTGAGCAGCCAACTTCAGGCAAATGGTAGTCAGGGGAGTAAGGTAGATTAAGCATTCTGGGAATTTCATCAGTGTTTGTGGTAGGTAGGATAAGCGTCCCTCCAAAAGGTCCATAAGCTAATTCCTCAAATCTGATAATATGCTACTTTGGATGGCAAAAGGGACTTCTGCAGATGTGACTAAGGGGAGGGACTTTGAGAAGGGGAAGATTATTCTGTACGATCCAGATGTGTCAAATGTAATCACAAAGGTCCTTAAAATTGGAGGCAGAAGAGGTTATATTGAAGGAAATATGACTTCAGTAGAACAGTAAGACAGAGATACAACATTTCTGGCTTTAAGATGAAGAAAAGGACCATGAGTCAAGGATTGCTGCAGCCCCTAGAGGCTTTTGAAAAAGGCAAAAAAACAGATTCTCCCCTAACTCCTCCAGACAGATGGCTTGCTGACATCTTGAGTTTAGCCCAGTGAGTCAGGCATCAGACTTCTAAGCTCCATAACTGTATGATAATAAATTTGTGTTTTTTAATCTTCTAAGTTTGTGGCAACTTGTTACAGCAGCAATAGAAAACAAATGCAATGCCTTTAATTAAATGCATTCTGGGCAGCCCTTTACTATTATACATAATGGTTCCTGAACCTTTTCTCAGTCTTTAAGTGTAAAAGTATTCAACATGGCTTATATCCTTCTAAAGCTCTAATAAGTCTCACTTTTTTTTAGAAGGTTGTGTGACAGGTCACATGTTGGCTCTAATTGTTCACACTCAGTTCATTCCAAAGCAAATAAAGCAAGTTAGTAGCTCATTAGTTGATTGCTACCCATATGCGTACTTATCAGCAGCTAGCTTTCAGGTTAAATTATAACTGTTTTAAAAGGGAGAGAGCCACCAACTGAAATTGTAAGCACCTGTTGCTTTTCAGAGAGACTGTGCCTTATCACCACGCTACTCTCATCAAGAGTGACAACCAAAGCATTTGGCCACAGCATTGCCTATGTTATAGAAAAAGTGAACCATCTGGGCCTAAGGCAGAGGGGATCCTGGCAATAAGTTTTCTTTTTTTCTTTGTTTTGTTCTGTTTCAAAACTAACTTTAATTTCTCTGCTTTGGTTTGCTACATGTTACAAAAAAAAATTTAATGGAAAAAATCTAGAAGTTTATTTCTCTACCTTTCTTCTTGGGAGTCTTCTGAGATGTTTCAAAAGTATTTCCTCCATGGTGATGAAGCACAAAATATAGTTCTTACTATACTTCACTGAAAGAGATATTTCACTGAAGTTTTGCTCTCAACTCCTCTTTTCGAGCTACTAAATTCTTTATAATGCCTTTCCTCTTAAGCCTCTACTAGCCATTCAACACAGTGTCTCAGTAAAATGAGATTCTATGGTCTGAATTGAAAGGTGGCCTTGGAGAACATGTACTCTAACCCCACAAGGCTTCTAAAACTTTTTCTTTCAATTATACCTAGCTGGGGAGAAAGTTCTAAAGCCACAGCACCCTCCTGATATTTCTATAAAGACTTACGTTTACCTTAAAAATTGACGAAAACTTTGCCTTCTCTTCCAGGATATATTTGTGTCTACTTTATTATAACTGTACTGCCCCCTCTATCCCCTCTGAAATTTTAGGTGTAATAGTTTCTAAGAACATACACAACATTTATCTTATATTCCTTGACATGTTACTGAATTATTCAATTTGAGAAATACTGTTATATTAATATGTGTCATGAACTCACATAGGTAGTGTGCACAAATGACTAGGTTGTGCACATTTGGCCCAAAATATAATTAGAGAACAATCTGAAACATGTCATGATGCTAAAAAGTGCACCATTCAAGAGAAGAGCCCTTAGGGCTGAATAACTACATATAATTATATCTTCATGGGGCTCAGTTTTAAATATCAATTACTTTCACAATGGTAACATACAAATATAAATAGGCATAAATATAGTATCGTGGATTCGTTTTTCATAATTAGCCTTGAAGCAATAAGACTGAGAACAGAAAAAAAATTGAACAGAATATCAAGGAAGGGAAAGAGTGCCTAGTAGTTTGGACATTCATGAAGAGGTGTTGGCAGTTGGAGCCCTTAAAAGTAAAGGAACCATTTGAGTTTTGATAGTTAGGGACCTGGGAATGTGCTGACCTGCAACAGAGATTCTCACACCTCAGCATGTGTCAGAATTGCCTGGAAGGCTTGTTCTTGGACTCTGTCCCAAGGGATTCTGATTCACCAGGTCTCAGGTAGAGCTGAAAATGTGCATTTCTGATGAGTTCCTAGGTGATGCTAATGTTGCTTTTCCAGTGACAAAACTATGAGAACCACTAAGCTAGAGGAACGAAGCAGACAAATTTGGTCTGGTTCATTTTTTAACTATGAAACTGAGAGCTCCCAGGAGGGAAAAACCAGATGTAGCACTGACAGATAAAATACTGTTTTTATAATTAAGGTATAGATTAGTGTCACATTAAATGGCATGAAATGACCCTTTAGGATACATATAAGTATCAGTAACATATACACAGGGTTAACATAATAGTAGAGATGCCATTTTATCATTTTTAAATAGTCATTTTTAACATGGTTGAAATATTTTACTTAATGTTTGAGGCCTATAACATTTCAAACTATTAAAAGCATAAGTAAGGCACTCTTTTCTATTTTTTGCATAAATAATATTAGCTTTCATTCTTTTAACATTAGTCTTGTTTAACTAATTTATATTGTTAAATGATGCTTTAGTTATTTTGAATTCTCTGGAATAGATATTTTATCACCTGCCTGCATTCACAAAGGCTGAGTAGTCATGTAAGAAGATTCTACTGTTTTCGTACTTTCAAAGTTTACTTTCCACATGAAGTGCTTTTGCCCAAGAAATGCTATATCTTAATTCTTTTCTTGTTCATTACTCTAAAAGTTAGTGGGGGAATATATTTCAGAGTCTTGGATCCCATGATATACATCTCTTAATTGTACCCACAAAATGCCAAACTCTGACTTAAGTCTTTAATATTCCAATTATCCTGATAGATGATTGAGTTTTTCCAGTGTTTACCCAGGATGGGACATTATTTAGAGACGAGCTCCATCTTGAAAATCAGTTAGTATTATGTTGGTTCTACTGACTTTCTAAAGCCTCTTCCAGAACTGCATAGCTCTGCCTCTCATCACCTGCATCCGTAACAGAAGAAATTATCATATAGGTACAGACCCTCTGCTCCTATGTGTCTTTCAGGGAGGTAGAGTAATGAAGTCCATGGGAAAGAACCTATCCCGATTGCCCTAACCCACCCACAGGGACCTATCATATAAGACAGCTAGCAAAACAACAACAACAGAAACCCACAAAGAAATGATTTATTATGTAAATAAAAGAAAAAATATCACCTCTACCCTCCTGCTCCCAGCTTTTGTTATCCAAAAACAATCCTAAAATATAGTTATTGCTTTTATCTTATGCCTAGAATTGAATGAAAGCAGATTTCACCTGTGAAAACCTGTTAGAATATTAAAATGTATTTGATTTCAGAGTCTCATTATGTATATATGTACGTAGTCACATACATACTAATTTATGGAATTAAATTACAAGAAACAATTTACCATATCGTTACAGGCTTCCTTATGTAATTTTTCCTATTTTTTCCTTTGAACAGTTTTTTTACCCATATTTTGTCATTTGAATAAATTATCTTTTTTTGTGATATTATCATCTTGTTCCCAAAACTAAACCTATTAACTCTATACACATAAGTCTGAAAGTTGATATATTCATATATACCAATCTAGTTTTCCTGCTGTTGATTCTCATAATGTTGGCAAGATTTTCTTCTAGGCACAGAAGTCCTTCATGTTTCTATTACAGATAATATTCTTTTATAACTAGAAAGAGAGGGAAATTTTAAATATTTTCTCTTTCGAAGAACAGAACGTTATTTAGAGTAACTGTTACATGACCATGAGGCAGAACCAAGACACACATAAGGGAGGACAGAGTAGAAAGTAAGAAACTATATCCAAAATACATTTTCTTCTGATGATGCTCCACAAATTCATTTCAGATAAATCCAAATATATTTCCAAAACTTTAAATTTCTATTTAGTTTTGTTTTCCATATGAACTGAACTTCACGTAATTCTAAACTACTGGAGATTCAAAAAGGTCATCCTATATAGGACATACGGCTGTGAGATTAAAACTATGTATACTCAAGAAGTTTATGAGGTTCAAATATTAGTAAGTATTCACAATGTTGAAACGATAGAGCAGAACAGAACAATTGGTTAGAACCCATTGTCATGCATGTGACCCCTACTGCCTCTGAGTAATTCTATGAAGAAGACAGAAAGATAAATATGAGGAAGAAAAATATTTATTCTCTTACAGTAACTTAAATAATCCAAATTAAAATAAGATGGTTTTAATATAAAATTGCTTACATGACCTTGTCCTGAGGTGTTAGAACCATAGGCTAATTATACCCTGATTGCCATTATATCAATAAATACTACTTAGCTCCATAACACTTTGCAAAAATTTTCTTTTTGATATGCAAGGCAGGTAGAAATCATTTTCTCTATTGACTTCATTTCTTTTACATTTTTATTGAATCTTGGTAGACAGTTAAGCCACATGAATATACTAAATACAGCCCTCTGTGATTTGAAACTTATAGTTTGAAGTCATCAGTGTGAACTTCAGTTCTGGTTAACATAAAATATAAAACATGAGTAACAAGTCAGACTAAAATGTTATTACAATTTTCATGCTCTACATTTTAACAGTAAATGTATACCATAAGAAGAAGCAGAAAAATAATGATGTTCCTATTCTTCACGAACTCCTGGTAAAATAAACTGTTCCTTTGAAGAAATAAAAAAAAATGCTGCCTATATTTTTGTCTCAGGCTCAACTTCTGAATGTTAATTAAGTATTGTGGAAAAAGGATTTCTTGCCTATCAAGTTGTGTTATAATTCATTGTTTACATAAGTAGTGATTTTACCTAAAATATTTGTAATTAATGATCTAATTTAACCAGGCTACAGAGAAACAATCTGAGAGACTAAAGAAAAATTCAGCTTTTTACCACAAATAATATATGATGGCCTTCTGACTTGAATATGAAAGCTAACTATCCATAAAATACTTATTTAAGGGCTCCCAGATTAACTATTTTGATGGAAATGACTGACCCATTTTAATAAACTAAATCAATTCAGCCAAATAACTAATTTTAATTATTTTTTTCACTTTGGTCATTAATTAGAGAATCATTTATATAGTATGGCAAAAATAGTCATAGAAGCAAGCCATTCTTCACTAATAATTTTTAAAACATATCTAAGATAAAAAGCAACATAAAACTGATTCCCACCTTTTCCCTACTTTCTTTCTCTGTGTTTCACTCACTTTTGTTCTGGCTTTAATGTACATTTCTAACGATAATGTGAAATTAATAATATCGCACCTATCTTGAACTTTGGTCTTCGTTTTGTTTCCTACTTTATAGATTATGTACAAATAAAAATCATAAAATTTCACACACTCACCTGTACACTAATAAATGTGTGTATATGAGCACGTTATAAGAAAGGAATTGAGATAAAACTGACTTTGGGTGAAACTAACAAAATTCTTGATATAGGCCACACTTGTTGGCTGAAACAATCTGAGAAGTTCCTTGTATTGAAGTAAATATCAAAACAAATATGTAAGAGTCATTTCAATGTTAACCAAAACCATTTGTTATCACAAGTCTTTTCTTCAGATAGATGAGGCTAAAAATATGGAATCAGAATTTTAGTTTTTAGTTTATGCCTGTTTGCTCATGATTACCAATGTACCTCCCCAGGAAGCTTTGTCTATTCAGACAAATAGAGTAAACAAGGGTAATTGTTTTGTCAGTATGTGCACAGAGACAGCTGGCTAGATAACTGAACACACACAAACCCTAATTCCCTGAAAAATGGTTCTATGACTCTGCACTGCCAGGAGAGATTCAGGCGTGAGATTTCTTAAAAATATCCCCTTCTTTCACAGGCATTCTTGGTTGAATTTGGTACTTGAACTTTACCATCATTTCAGGAGAACAGTAAGTTTAGCATCAGCTACTGATAAACTCTAGAATTGGTGATATTAATGTAAAACCTTCGTGTCCAGGATCCCTCCATGCATAGATGTCCTCACTACCCTCCACAACTTCCCCACCCCAGCCACTTGACCTAAATTTGTTCATGTTATCCCAGTTCTTCTAATTTCTAGATTTCTTTTTTTTTTAAAGATTTTATTTATTTATTTGACAGAAAGAGAGACAGCCAGCGAGAGAGGGAACACAAGCAGGGGAAGTGGGAGAGGAAGAAGCAGGCTCCCAGCGGAGCAGGGAGCCTGATGTGGGGCTGGATCCCGGGACTCTGGGATCATGCCCTGAGCTGAAGGCGGACGGTTAACAACTGAGCCACCCAGGCGCCCCATATCTTCTAGATTTCTTCCACAGGTAATAATGCATCACCAATTCCAGGAATCACCCCCTAATTCCCATCCCAGAGGACTGGACTTTTGAAATTAAGGACTAGCCAGTGGATAGGACTGAGTCTTCCTTCTCTCAACATTGACTCCTTACTACAGGCGCCACCCCAAACAGTACCCACTTTAACAACCACCCGAACCCACAGTTACCTGAATTCGAATAACACATTATATCCTCTATACCATTTGCCTCTCAGTTGCCTACTCTTGATCCTCTGGTCTCCAGATGTTTATCATACCTTAGGAGAAGGGGGAATGATATTTTAATGTGAAAGCAGGAGTCTAGAGCAAGGAATATGTTAGAATATCGGTGAAAATTCAGGGGTATTCTTATCGAAGGTTAAGCAAAAGTCTTTGTATGCTTTTCATTAGAGTATTTTTTTGTCCAAAAATCCATATACTATTTTTTACTTTCAAAAATTTGAAAAATTCTGGCTTGATTCCAAAACTAAAAGATGACAGGAAAGGGAGAGATATAGAGCATCACTGCTTGATAGAAGTAACACAGAAAAAAAAAAAAAATTAAGAGCTTCCTGCAACTAGAAGGCAAAACTTCCAGAGAGGAAATTGGACAAGGTTTGCACAACTACACCTTCCCACACAGACTGACTTTACTTCAAAGTTCTAGTCTGCCTTTCCCTCAGGCAAGATTCGATTTAAGGTATTGGTGTTTGCCTTTTTGAGGGTGTGAGTCTCCTAAATGTCTAATAAGAAATGGCATTATCTAACCATAAAAGGGCTATTTATTTTGTTTTATTGTTTTGAACTCTCTGATTTGAAACATACTCATCTTTTCTGTCTGCCCATCTATTGGTTTCATTTTGTTGACAGCTAAATCAAAGAAAAATATGAAATCACATTATATTCTGGTTTATACTGTAGCTTCAAATAAAATTCATTCTTGTGGTGATTGATACCCAGTGGCATCTTGAGAAGAAACATGGTGTTTCCAACTCACATTGATTAGGAAAAAATAATGGATATTAAGTCAGCACACTAGCCCTAAATAAAATGAATTTCCCACTTCGTCTCGTTGTGAAAATGATAATTAATGGATTTTCAAGTTTTACAATACATAAAACACTACAAATGATGCATAATTTTCCAATGAAATGGGGAAAGAAGAAAAGGAAAAGAAAGAGATACTGGTCCCTTTTGTTGAGTATCACACCAGACAAATCTGTTAACAAGAGACTGACATTTATGAACCAAAAATCTCAGGAGATGGATATGTATGAACTGCAAGTTTCTTTAAAGATTTTCCTTTGTATAATATTTTAAAGTTTATAAATTGCTGTTAGATGTTATCCCCTCCCCCCCCTTTTTTTACAAATCCCTGTGAAAAGATATAGTAACTATAGTATATTTAGTAGACAATATCATCTCCATTTTTCAGAGGAGAAAACTGATGCCTTAAGATATTGAATTTTTGTCTGGGTATTGTGGATACAGTGTGCAGTGTGAGGAATTGAATAGAAGCTGCTGGTTTGGGGTTCCTGCCTTTGCACTCTCTCTGAGTGGAAGGGATACAGGCATGATAGCATCGGTATTGAAATGTTCTCTTTTCCTACTGTTTCTAAATTCTTACAGCAACTACCATCTGCTGGAGAAAACTTTCTAGGAATATAAACACTGTGTGTCATGTCTATGCAGTTACACTCAATAAAACATATTTACTGAGCATCTATGCTGTGCAAGACATAGCGAAGATCACTAACAATGGATAATGACTTGCTTCCACCCTCAACGAGCTCTCCATCTAGGGGACATAAAAGATCATTTAAAACATGGGAATAAAAGCAATCTGGTAAGTAAAAAGTGGAGGAAAATCCATTTGCTGTATGAATCAGAAGAGGAAGATAGAACGTCCAAGTAAGCAGGGCAGAGAAGTTTTATTAAAAGATACTGCGTCACAACTGGGTTTTTTAAAAAAATGGAAAAACATAAATAAGAAACAAAATGATCAGGGTATTTTCCAGCCGGAGGGAATAACATGACAAAAGTACAGGAACAGGAGTATCAGAGGACAGTGCAACATGCAGTATAGAATATTTGAAGGCAAATAATGATAAAATTGGAAGCATTGGTGAAGATAGGGATATCCTTGTATATCAGGGGGCATTTACACTTAAGGAGTTAAGGAGGCAATGGAGAGTCTTCAGAGTTTTTGTTTTGTTCTGTTGGTTTTTTGACTAGGAAGTTAAGTGATCAAATAACTTTGTTAAAATAAAGAAATAAAGCTGCCTAAACACTGTTTTAGAATAAAGAATGCAAGTACCTGGAATTGGAGAATCATGCTAGCATGGCGACTGTAATAATCTGGGCCAAAGGTAATGACTGGTGGGGATCCCCAGTGCAGGGATGGACAGGGACGGATTTGCAACCTGCTGTCAGGACAAGTCAAGCCCATTTAAGGACTAACGAGACATCAGGAAGAGACAGAGAGTCACAAATGATTGATTTTTCTCCACGAATTGACTGAAATCATGCTACTGCTTTTAATAGGATTACAGAATCCCATGGAAATCTGAGTTGGAGTAGAAGTTGATGGATTCCATTTTTAAGAAACCCGAGAGAAGTATCTTATACTCAAAAGTAGGGAGAATATTTTTTAAAATATGACAAAATACATTCAAAATACTGTGCAGGAAAAAGTGCCATGTTTCCCTTTACTCTCACACTAGTACTGCACTCACAACACTCCTGACACCAGATGTGTGGGTTTACTTCCACTTGGGCCAATTCTCACACCAGCTGGGTGTCCGACAGTTTAATGCACTTCTGACAGTACCTACCTGGAGTTAGCATCAGTTCCCACAAATTAAAGGTTCAGTCCCAGGAGACCGTTCCTTCAGATGCCAACCACAAATACCAGGTTTTTTACAATACAACTGACTATAAATTTGGGCTCCCACAACCCCCTCGTTGGTTCAGTAATGTGCCATAACATCTCACAGACTCCAGGAAATATGTACTTACATCCTTTATTAGAGGATAAAGGATATGATAAAGGATACAGATGAACAGTCAGATGAAAAAATACAGAGGACAAAGTCCGGAAGAATATCAAACAAAGGAGCTTCTGTCCCTGAGAAGTTGAGTGCACCACCCTTCCAGCACATGGATGTAGTCACCAGTCTGGAAGCTCGTCAAACTCCATACTGGGGATTTTTTTATGGAGGTGTCATCATGTAGCCATGCCTGATTATTAATTCAACTTCCAGCCCCTTCCTCTTATGTAACAATGCGAGGTGGGGTTGGGAGTTCCAAGCTTCTAATCATGGCTTGATCTTTCCGGCGATCAACCCCCTTCCTGAAGCTATCCAGGAGCCCACCAAGAGTCACCTCATTAGAACAAAAGACACTCCTATCACCCAGGAAATCCCAAGGGATTTAAGAGCTCTGTCAGGAATAGGAGTCAGAGACCAAATATTAAAACAAAAGATGTTTCTTGCTATTATCACTTTGATAACTACAAGGGTTTTAAGAGCTCTGTTCCAAGAACCTGAGATGGAGACTAATAAATACATATGTAGTATATATTTTTTCTATTATTTTAAAATTATCAATTAATATTTTTCTTTAAATGAAGATATTTTGGTTCAACAACTGGAGGAAAAAAAATCTGATTTCTTAATAGGGTCAAGGAAAAGTAATACCCAGTTGTGTTCTCACAAGAGAGGACCTGGTAATGTTAATTGATCTTTATATTGACAGGCCTAAAGTAAATGCATCATTCACCTAATGGGTGATTGATGAGTTTGCCTTCCAAATTGAAAAGAAGTATTTCTCACATTCCACTGCATCCCCATTTCAAATTTAAAGCATAAAGTGCATTTAATTTTTTACCAATGTGACAAATGGGGCTTATCAGAACATGACATTTGGGATCCATGCCATGGGGCCATCTTATAAGTGAAAAAGCTTTATAATGAGATACTTCTGCTGCTGCTGCTGCCAGGAATAAGTTCTTCAGCGAGGACTAAGCAGACAGGCATTATGCCAAATTTCACACCAATTCAAATCGTATTTGAACTAACCTTTAGGGATGGAATTGATTTTCTGTAACAAAGTTTTACCACCACTGAGAATATTCAAAAGAAAACACTGTAAGCAATTCTAAAAAGAAATTCCTGAACTGTTTTGTGCAATGACAACCTGACTGGAATAAGTTTAGAGCCTCCCATGGTGACTACTTTGAAGGATCAAATATTCCTTGGACATAGAGTTTCCAGTACTTTTGGTAAAAAGTCTATTTTATGATTTTATTATAATATATATGCATGTAAACGCAGTCCTGTCTTTACACACACACCCCTGAAGACACACTGCTCCATTTGATATTTGACAGATGTCATATTATTTTTTCAAATGTTTTAAGAATAGCACACTAAAACAGATCTTTCCTAGTATGCAACCCCATGTGAATTTTAAGGATTACAAAGTCTACCTTTGATTCATTTACACTTTAACTCATCAAAATGTCATGCTGTAAGAGACATCTGAAGTACAAAAGACAGCTGGGTATCTTTCCCATGTTTCATTTCTTAGACATAGAATAACAATTGTGACTAATTATAAACAAAACTATCTCCTCCTAAGATGTAGATTGATTCAAAGCTCAGAAAAAAAAAAAATGTTCTTTAAGTATGCTATGTGGTGGAGGGGAAAAGAAAGAAAAACTAGGGAATATCAGAATGGAAGAGTCCCTTAGTTCCATGCCATAAATTATCAGATGAAAAAAGCAAGAAAAGGAGGAAGTGTTTTATATAGGGTGTCCTCAGGGCTTTGAACCAGAGCTAAGAGAAGAGGTGAGTCCTCTGTTTCAAAATCCAATTCTTCAGCTGTATAACAATGACCTTTCAAAGAAATCTATATATCTCTACCTCTATATCTATATACACAAATACACACACACACACACCTATGTACGGAGAAAGGATATGTGCATGTATACATACATGTGCATATGTGTGAGTGTAATGTTTGTGGGTGTGGTGTGTGTGTGTAGAGAGAGCTAGCTAGCTAGATGTATTGACAGAGACTATAGTTTAAGAGCGGAATTGATTTTCTGGAACCAATTTTACTACCACTGAGAATATTCAAAAGAAAACACTGCAGGCCTTATAAGCAATTTCATATATAACTATAATTCATATAATGTTTTTATAATTCATATGATACTCATATAATTCATATAATGTTAATATAATTTCATATGTATATATGAATATAAAATAAACTTTGAAAGTAGCATTCTTTGAAGTGTTGCTCAAATTATATTATGTTCAAATCTTAATGGGCTTTTCCCTAAGCCAGTTTTTTTTTTTTTTTTGGCAGGTCGTGAATGCGTATGTGAAAATATTAATGGTATTACTGTAAATTTTTTTTAAATGTGGTATTTCTGTCAGTCTTAGAAAACAGTAGAATGTTTTTGTCTTGAAGGACTGCCGCTATCTCTCCATCCTATTACCTACCTGGAGTCATTACCTGTTTATGCCACATTTTTTTTTAAGATTTTATTTATTTATTTTAGAGAGCTAGTGAGAGAGCACATGTGATAGAAGACAGACCTATCCGGTGGTGAGGGGGAACAGCCCAGGGGGAGAGACAGGGAGACGGAGAGAGGCAGGGCCCATGGATCTCAGGACCCTGAGATCTAGATGTGAGTCAGAGAGGCTTAATGGACTGAGCCACTAGGTGCCTCTCATTACCTGTTTAGAGATCAAATCTACAGTTAGTGTTAAAGAGGACCTAATATTAACAGATTCATAATGGAACTTGCTTCAATTCTAAGCGCAGTGATTTTCCTTTTTTTTTTTTAATCTTTTTTTTTTAAGATTTTATTTATTTATTTGACAGAGAGATAGTGAGAGAGGAAACAAGCAGGGGGAGTAGGAGAGGGAGAAGCAGGCTTCCCCCTGAGCAGGGAGTCCGATGAGGGGCTCAATCCCAGGACCTTGGGATTATGACATGAGCCGAAGGCAGATGCTTAAGGACTGACCCACGCAGGCGCCCCTGATTTTGCATTTTTAACTCAGTCTCCACCTTTTTTTAAAATTGAAGTCCTTACTGCCTATCAGTGGAAATGAACATGCTTGAACTCCTGATGTAAGTGAGAATACGGTCTCTCACTGAAACAAAGCATTAGTCATGGACAGAAATTTATCAGAAGAATAGGTTTAGCAAATCACAAAGTCTTATAAACCAGTATAAAATTATGTAACTTATCAATGAAAGACCTTCCAATGGTGGTTATTTGATCATCAGTGGATAAGAAGATTCTCATGCTCCTTTCCCCCTTCCTCCTCATACAGAGTATAATAGCAATAGTCTCATTAAGATGTCTCTAAGAAAGACAGAGAGAGTGACTGCTCAAGTGTTTCCTGGGTTTGGTATTTTCATTTTAGTAAAATCTGATTTTGAAACTTGAATGTGGTAATTTATTACTTGTTGAGAGTACAAGTTGTAGAATTAGGTCAAGGGTACTTTAAATTCTGTCTTGCTACTTATTAGCTAAATACTCTGAGAAAGTTGCCTAATGATTCACAGATGAGGTTTCCCAATATATAAGGTGGAGAATGAGAACTCATTAATTCATACATTTCATTTAAATAATAATTTTTGATTCTATATAATGCCAAATATTGTGCTGCGTTCTTTAGATACAAGGATGTACACTGACCACACACAGCAGCCTCCCAGAGCTTCCACTCGGTGGGGCAGATAAACGTGCCCCCTCAAGAGTCTCAGGGCTGATAGTGAAATGACAGGATAAATGCAACAAAGGAGAGGCACTCATGGGGACATATTATGAGGGGTGTTCGGTTAATTAGGAGTGTCAAGGAAGACACTGACTTTAGCAGTGAACTAAGATCTGGACTGTAAGCAGGAGCTCACCAACTAAGGAAAAGAAAGAGTATTACGCTTTAGGTAACAACCACAATGGCCCCCAAGGTACAAAGAGCACTGGCAGATACAAGGGACAGAAAGTAAACCAGAGTGCCCGAGGGAAAACGTCTGTGTATGTACCTGTGTGCACATGCACACATGCATTTATGAAAAGTATTACACATTAGAAACATAAAACAGAATCACGTTTTACAAATTTTCCTGCAACTTGCTTTTTTAAAAATATTATAAGCACAGATATCGTTCACAACCATTCATATATATCTACGTCCTCCATGTTAATGATTGACTTGGGTTCCCTCAGGTTTAGCACTATATGTTAACTATTCCTTTATTGATAGAAATTTTGAGTATTTTTTATTTTTTTAATTATACTAATGTGTCAGTGAGTGTTCTTGTACCTGTACCTTAGCTCAGTCATGCTGATATTTCAGTAAGACAGTCAAATTCTTGCTTGTATTTATACTCCAAACACAGAGACCATTGCCTGTGCCTTTGTGGGAATTTTGGTTTAATGAGAAGTAAACAGCCACATAAATGAATTCATAATTAAAATGTTGGTAGACATTCTAAAGGAAAGTAAAGCATTCTAAAAAGCTGGGGAACCTGATTTCAACAGGTGCAATGGGTCAAAGATGGCCCTTTAGGCTGAGACAGAGAAGTAGAAATTAGCTGTGTGAGGCTGGGACCCATGGGGATTCAGGAAAGAGAGAAAGGGTCATCTTATTTGACCGAGGGGGCCGAAAACCTTAGCAAGAAGGTCGTAGGTTTGAGGAACATGGATACCTGAAGCACAGTGAACTTAGAGAGAATGCCAGAAAATGAAGCGGGAAGTGGAACTCAGCTATATACAAAGCCTTGTGATTATATTTGTTCTTTGGGCACTGAAATTATCAATTGTTTGATTCTTTCCCATCTCCTTTGAATTATTTTTTTCCCTTTGAATTACTGAAGTTGACTAACCAGGTAACTGTTTTGTAAGTACTCTGCCTTCTTTCCACATTTATATTTTCTTTTAAGTCACCCTCTTGCAAAGACCACAGGTACACATAAGAATCACTGGGGAGCTGGAGAGCTTAAAAACAAAAAAACAAAAAGCAAACAAACAAAAAACAAAAAACCCTAATCCTTTGGCCCACCTCCATAAATTCTAATACAGTCAGTCCGAAAGCAGATCCTGGACATCAGATTTTTTTTTTTTTTTTTTGAAGTTTCTTGAATAAAGCCTGGTTGGAGCACTGGTGTTCTAAGGCAATAGTTCTTAAACTGTAAGGTACATATGGATCACCTACAGAGCTGGTTAAAATGCAGACTCTGATTCAGTAGGTCTGGGGTGGGCCTGAGATTATTTTCTTGACCTGTTCCCAGTGCTTCTGAAGCTGCTGGAATGAGGAGACACTGTAAATAGCAATGAGCTAAGGGACTCAAATTTGGGTTCATTACCATATAGGCAATAACCTCTCTGACCCAGCTGGGAAGGAGGAAGGGTAAAAAGAGATGGGATATGGGGTCAGGAGACCTATATTTTATTATCTTTAATTAGTAAATGAATATAATTTACAAAAATAATTTATAAACTTATGATTTTTATCAAAGTCACTTTTATTGTCTTAAATACTAAATGAAAAATACATATTTCAAAGGTTTCTCTGGAATAATAAATGAGACAGAAATCTGAGTATATTTTATAGTATATTATTATTACTATTGCTACTAAATAAAATTATTTATGGTCTTGCAGCAATCAGTTACTGAGCATCTACTGCATATGAGACACTGGGTAGGTGATTTTCCCATATATTGATTACGGTTTCATTATTTCCATTTTACAGAGGAATAGTGTGACCTGAATTGGTAAACCTACTTATAAACACTGTAGAATTTTACAAATGCATTTTATCATTATTACTTTCCTCTGAGATCCTGTGGATCACTTTGATTTAATTGGCTGCTGATTCTTTGTGATTTATAGCCAGAATCCCTCACCTTCTTCTGTTCCTAGTTTGTTCAATTATCCAACTTGAAGCTATCTTTCACCAAGGCTTTGGGAGTGAAAGTGGGAACAAAATGTATCCATGGAGATGGTTTTTAAAAAGAAAAAAAAAAATCCTCTCTTCTCCTCTCCCATTTTCTGCATTAGTGCGCATGTGTGTGCATGGTTACATGCACACACGTGCACGCATTAAGATTTAGCTCCCATTTTTCCCCTGCTATTAGCTTCACAGCTGTGACCTTTAAACTATATTCTGCCTTTCTAGAATTAGCCAGAAAAGTCAATGAACTCTTTTCCATCACAATGCATGAATTAAAGAAATCTTTTATTTTAATTTCAAGGATTTAAAGAGACCCCAATATACACATATAATGCTATGTTTTATTCTGTATTTACTAACATTTAATATTAGTTTAATTCTGGTCTTTTTGTAATTAGAATGTGTAGCTTTACACATTTTTAATGCCTGTATACTTAAAAATGTTGCCATTTAAGGAAATAACAAACACTACTCCTACATACTTCACAGCAAAAAAGCCAAATAAAGAAAATTCTGACCTTTGGAATTCTTCGTTTCCTTTTTGCCTGGTTTGCAGGTGTTCTGTGCCATTCAAATTCTTGTGGTCTTGGCATATCTTCAGAGTGGAAGGAATTACTGTTTTGTAGAATTGAAAGTACAAATGTAATTAACATTCCTATTTTATGGTGTTAGTGATAGTAGAAAATTTATGATTTTTATTTTAGGTGTGAAATTACATATAAAATGGTTTTAAAACTGAAATGTAAAAAGAAGCCTCTAGTTCCTCATTGCTATTAAGAGATGTTTTAATATTTTACATATTAACCTATTCTCCTAAGAATATAATGTCTTTTTCTTTAAAATCCAAAACATAAAAATCCTTCCACTTAGCATAATTCTATATCACTCTTTGTCTCCTCTACCTACTTTTCATACCTCCTTCTTGGTTTCACACCACTATAAAGGCATAGGAAAAACATCAAAAATATAAGAGAGCTGAGTAAATATATATGGAGGGTGTTTTTTTAAGAGAGAAAATCTATTCTACCTGATGACAAAATCTTTGGAAATGATATGAAAAATTTGGTCAACATTCTAAGTCTCTGTGTGCTTTGTAATGGCTAGATACTCATAATTATTTAAAGAAGTGACTTAATTTTCTACTTTTCATTAGGGTATATAACAGTTTGCTAGCCCAAAATATGCATTTCTTATGGGATTTTTTTAAAATATAAGAAATGTATCTGCAAGTAGGGTGTCATTCCACAAAAATCTCAACAGAATTATGCACATAATCCATAAATACAGTGAGAGAGAGAGAGGGGAGGAGGGGGAAGAAGAGGTCATATACCCTACATTATTTAAGAATTAAGCAAATTCCGGGGCGCCTGGGTGGCACAGTGGTTAAGCGTCTGCCTTCGGCTCAGGGCATGATCCTGGCATTGTGGGATCGAGCCCCGCATCGGGCTCCTCCGCTATGAGCCTGCTTCTTCCTCTCCCACTCCCCCTGCTTGTGTTCCCTCTCTCGCTGGCTGTCTCTATCTCTGTCAAATAAATAAATAAAATCTTAAAAAAAAAAAAAGAATTAAGCAAATTCCATAGCATAAACTGAAGCACTAAAATATTAGAATGCCATCTAACCTTCAATTCTGAAGAAGTAATAAGCGTAACAACTTGTTACCTAGTTGTAGCATGCTTGAGCATGGTGAGAGAGTATCAGGAAAGGAATTGTAAGTAAGAAACTCAACTGAGATCATGCAAGTTTTCTTTAAGTTAGGGCACATATTTTTTTTTTTTAAGATTTTATTTATTTATTTCAGAGAATGAGCAAGGGGGGGGGGGTGGGGAGCAGACTCTCTGCTGATGATTCCAGGCTCATCCCAGGACCCTGGGATCATGACTTGAGCTGAAGGCAGGTGATTAACCCATTAACCTTAACCAACTGAGCCACTCACGTGCCCTTGGGACACATATTTTGATGCTAATCTGAACAAGGATTCCTGTCTTTGAGAGTAAATACATGAAAACTGTTACCGGTTCTCTTTTTGGGACTTTTGAAGATCATGTAGCAAACTGCAGATCAGAACAAAACAGAATTTTTGTTTTTAGCAAGCTTTCCACAAAGTCTCAATACCAGAGAAAGGAAGGTAACTACAGCTGAGAGTTTCACTCAACACATTTGACCAGTTAGTCAAATAATCTGACCTTCCCAGACAAGCAACACGGTGAAAGTTCCTCAGTCAAGAGCCTCATGTTGCAGAAGAAATGGGAGAAGGGAAAAAGGACAGAAATTAGGGTAAACTTGAGCAAGGGAGAATGAAGGACAGAATATTTCCACCAAGAAATTGGGAATACTTGAAGGGCCGTCCAGGAAAGAGGTTAGAATGGAACTGTTTTGAGAAGGATCTCTGATAACTAATCATAGGCTTCCACATAAAGAATGCAGAATGTGAGGACACAAGAGCTGAACTAGAGGGAGTAAGATGCAAATACTAAAAAAAAAAAAAAAAGGATAAAATGCTCGGGGGAGAGTACACCTCCTTCTGCAGTTAATCCAAAAAGAGAAGTTAGAATAGGTGTAATATTCTGTTTCTTCAATCCTTCTTGTCAATGAGAATATGACAGTACCTTCAAATTGTAATTTATAAGTTATTTTTAATATTAATAATCACCATCATCATGAATATAATTACATTGGGTTTCTACTGTTTTAAAATGTTTTCTGAATCATGCTATACCTATAATGAAATGTATTAACTAATCTGATATTAACAGCAAATTTAAAGTGAAGTTAAAAGTTTCGGTTCACTGCATTGTATTTCCCTCATAACCAGCTACCATCTTCAGCCTAGCAAATCTAAGAACAGTTTATAGGTAGATTCTTCAGGAAGAAGAGTCAGGGGCCAATTCAGTCCAGGGCTTCGCTTCAAAACCAGCCCAATCTTGGTGTAATGTGCCAAAACTTCCTTCATATGAGAACAGGATATTGGTAAACAAAACCCTCTGAATGAATGAGGGGGTCTAGGTGGGAACGGGGCTAGGGAAGAAGATCACTATTACCTAATTTGGTTGCCTAAGTCACCAGAAGTAAAATGAGGGAGAAATCTCCTGACATGTAGAGAGCACAGTCTGGCAATATTTGATATAAACAGCTTTACCAAATTGTCAGGCCTTTCAACACATATGTTTCAAAAAGACACTGAATTTAAAAACTACAGCAATTTATCAGAGTGGCATATTTCCCACTCGATCACACTTTATATTAATGTTCTAAAATATGGACAATTAAAAAGGAAATTTTTTTCTTACTTTTCATTTTACTTCAAATAATTTTCAAGAGCCAGTTCTTAACCAAAAACAGCTGTATCTTCAAGTCCCAATCATTATTATGGAATGATTTCTAAGAGTGCTTTGATTACTTTAATGTGGTTTAATTTTGAACATTCTAGTAAAATCTTATATAGTACACAAATGGAAAAGCCTAGTCAGTCTTAAAAAAGCCTTTAAGAGCATATTTTTCGTTTCTTTCCTTATTCACATCTTTCGTTCATATTGAAATTCCTGAATTCATTTAGGGCATTTTCCAACAAATCACTTTCTTCATGGTCTTTCTGTATAGAAGACATGCGATCAGATGTTTTATTCAGCAAATGCATGTTAAGCACACTCTTATAGGCTGGAACTATCTGATAACGGTATGAGAGTAAAAAAATAGATTCTTTCCTTAGTTGCAAGGGAAACTGAAAAGTTGGGGAGAAATCATATGATTAATCTGCTGATGCTCTCTGATTCAACTAGTGTCAAGTGGCCAAAAAAGTTTTAGTTTTTTTTTCTTTTTTTTTTCCTTTCTAAATACATGTAAAGAGGGGACAATATGATATAGTGAAAGAACCTGTTTGGAGTTAGATTGAGGCCTAAATATGGTTGATGCCATGTTGTGGGGAAGTTCATTATCAGATTGGCAATTCCTTTTTTTATAAAAGGAGAATAAGTCCAATATCTCAAGGTAGTTCTGAGGATTAGAAAGAGTGAAGTGATAGTGTCATGTTACTCTTCACTGTCCAACTGGACCATAGCGGAGAAAATAATAATATGTAAAAAATAAAGGATAATATCAAAAAGAAAACCTTCAGTAAAAGGAAGGTGTAACTGTATAATCAAAAATCCCCTGAAATAGTGCTTTATTTAGTCCTAAACAAGCTTGTATCATCTGACTTACTTGTAACTCATGCTGAGCTATCCAGAATTCATTAAAACTACCATTTCTTCTTGATGACTCAGTGAATACATTTTCTTTGTTTCACTAGGGAAGTTATTCACAATTCCTGCCAGTTCACAGCCCTTTTAGTGATTCTCCTGAGCATAACCCCACTAAAAGGACAATCGTCTGTGGACTACCATGGAATAAAAATGTCTGGTTCATAAATCACTGTATTTCACAGCAAAATTTCCTTATAAAAAATGGTTGAGTGTGCCTGGTAGCTCAGTGGGTTAAGCATCTGCCTTAGGCTCAGGCCATGATCCCTGGGCCCTGGGTTGCAGTGCTGCATGGGGCTCTCTGCTCAGCTGGGCAGCTGGGAGCCTCCTTCTCCTCTCCCTCTGCTCCTCCCCCTGCTCATGTGCTAAGTGGGCACACACACACTCTCGCATGTATGTGTGTGCACGCGCTCTCTCTCTCTTGCTCTCTCAAATAAATAAATATTTTTTTAAAAGTGTGAAAGTGAGATATAATAAGAAATATATTTGGTTTTTGTTCTCAAAACCTGGCCCAGGGCACCAAAAACCCTTATAATTTCTTGACTGATAGTAGTATTTTTTTTGTTATTCATAGTGAGCCCCTTTTAACTATACCTAAATTTATGCTAATGAAGTTACTCCTGATGGCCCCCTAGATAGCTTCAGGATGGGGCCTGGTTACCATAGGAATGAACTAAGTGATTAGAGGGTTGGAACTTTCAGGCCCACCCCCCAACCTCTGGGGAGGAGAGCAGGAATGGGGATTTAGTTAATCACTGGTAACCAATGATATAATCAGCCATGCCTATGTAATGGAACTTCCATCAAAACCCTAAATGAAGGACTTCAGAGACCTTTCTGTATGAACATATCCACATGCTTAGGGGCTGACACACTCCACACTCCATGGAGACTGAAGCTCTTGCACTGAGGACACTTCCACCCCTCACCCTATGTAGCTCATTGTTCATTTGTATCCTTTATAATGTCCTTAATAATAAACCAGTAATAATTAGTAAAGTAATTCCCTAGGTTCTGTTAGCCATTACTGCAAATTTTTCAAACCTCAGAAGGGGGTTGTGGGAATCCCTGGTTTGTAACCAAACTGGACAGATATATGAGTAACCTAGGGACCTAGTACTTGTGATTGGTGTCTGCACTGGGGACAGTCTTGTGGGACCGAGCCTTAACTTGTGGGGTCCCCACTAAATCTGGGTAGTTAGTGTCATAATTGAATTAAATGCTAGGATTCCTACTTTCTATCTGCAGGGAATTGGAGAACTGCTCCACTCAACTGGAGAACACATTTAGTTTCATACTGCTGTGAGGAAACAGTTGTCCTTTAAGGAGGGTCTGAAGTTAACCTAGGACTCACAATTATTACCCATTAAAATGTATGTATTTGACTTATTTTCTAAATAGTATGGCATCTGGGTTATTAAGAAAGTCTTCTAGATTAGGTTTAAGGAAGTTCCTCAAGCAAGTAATGAGGATTTTTGTTTTCTTTTGTTCTCTAAAGCAGTCCTAAAGAAGCTTTATGCATTTCACAAGAGATAGTATTTTTGTTATGGGGTGTTTAATCATAAATCCAACTATCTTCTTCAAAAAAACCAAGTTACTCCACTCTTAGCTTCTGACCACAGTTGACTACTGAAGCACCAAATTCATATTCTTGCTCAGAAAAGAAGAAACTTGACTGAATTCTCTCTCAGGAATTTGACCTAAAAATACAAAGATAATGAAAAAACTAGTAGAGGAAATTGAAACTAAAAAGATAGCAGGCATAGGTGGCTTCACACCCATGAGATTGTATGGTAAGCCAAAGTTATAAGAATCATAATAAATGAAGAAATGAGAAGATGAGGCTGTGGAGTCATGGTACGGGGCTGGGGAAGAAGGGCAACAGGGAACTGAGATCCAGTCAGATCTCCACTGGTCAAATATTTAGACTTGAAGTGGACCTAGATCAATAGGACACTTCTTTTAAAAGTTTACCCCACCAATAGAAGGTAAATTATCCAATTCATTTACTAACAGATTACATTTTTTTCTCTAATTCTAATTAAGATGGCCCTGATGAGAAAAGAGAAGTTGTACAAGACAACAACAAATGATTGAAAGAAAAGAAAATGCCCAAGAAGCAGGGGTAGGAAACACAAGTAAACATTGTCAATGAATCGTCGATGAACCCCGAAGTAAAAGATCCACAATTTCTTTTGATGGTGATCTTAGAATTACATTGGTTCACTCCTTTCCCCAAAGTACAGTCAAGCCTCCATAATGGTTAGCTATATCAGATTCCTGTTTCTAATTACAGTTTTCTTTATTCCTCCACATAAACATTCAATAACTTTCCTCCACTGTTTTACTTTAGATATAACTTATTTCCCCACTATGAAAATAACCTAATTAGAATATTCATCTTCACTGTTTTCTATAGCAATAATTGTTCCGCCTCTTTGGGGTGTGTGTGTGCGTGCGTGTGTGTGTGTGTATGTGTGTTGTGCATAGGGGAGCAGAGCTATTCTTTCCCATCTGGGGAATTACTGTGAGTGTTTAATCAATTCACCTTCTATGATGGCTATTATAGTTCTACCATATAAAATTCATTACATACATATCTTCCAATAGCAGCTAATTCATCAACCAACCTAGGCATATATATATATATATAAGCCTTAACTCCAAGGAGCTATGACAATGACAATAGGGATAACTGTTGATAACCTGGTCAAACCCAGAAGATAATATATGATCAGAAGAAACTTAGATTTTTGTGGTTATTTGCTATTAACAAGAGACACACCTGAAAAAAATATATATTCTTGAGTCCAAAGCCATTGGGAGATTTGGAGGCTCAGCAAAACTCAGGATATTATCAGCTTCTACATTTGTTTCCGCATTTTGAAGAGATACAGTAGGGCAATGTAAGCTCTAGAGGATTCTCCTGAGTCTAAAACATGGTGGTATTCTACACATTTCATAGAACTAAACATCAATCAAGGAAAATACTGGTAATTAATTTCTATAAAATCCTTAGTTGGGAAAAAACTAGAAAATTGACCAATAGTGCTTATAATTATCATGTTTTACCTGTTGTTATGCAAATATAGGATAAAGCACATATTATATTCACTTACACAATTATCACATAAAGTAGCTTACATGAAGACAGAATTTCTGAATTCCACTAGAAATAGAGAAGATTAAATGTGAGAAAAGCCTGTCAAATGAAATTATATATATTGTCTTTCAAGTCAACACATATACATATTTATAGGATAGAAGATACTCAAACCTAGCATTTGCATTCAATGTAATATAAAATTGTGTCCAGCCCTACAGTGTAAAAAAAATGAAGTACATGGGGCGCCTGGGTGGCACAGCGGTTAAGCGTCTGCCTTCGGCTCAGGGCGTGATCCCGGCATTATGGGATCGATCCCCACATCAGGCTCCTCCGCTATGAGCCTGCTTCTTCCTCTCCCACTCACCCTGCTTGTGTTCCCTCTCTCACTGGCTGTCTCTATCTCTGTCAAATAAATAAATAAAATCTTTAAAAAAAAAATGAAGTACACATCCCAACACTTACAAAGATGAGGGAAGACAGTTGATCTTTGTACAGAGTCCCCCCACTCACTCTTTCTCATACACACACACACTCACACACACACACACACACACTGACACTCAAATCACTGGCATCTCCCACAGCCTTTGACCAATTATCAAACTGTTAAAAGTGTCATCTGTGGCACCAAAGGGTTAGAGGGACTGGGTGTGGTTCCATAACAGGGATAAGTTTACAAAGAGCTTCCACATTCTTTTATTCTTCTTTAGTACAAAATTATAATACCTAACTTTAAGCTAACTCTGAAAAAGAGTCAAGAAACTTAAACAGTTCTACAAAAAACTCTAGACGGACTACTAAAACAATACTATTCGTTTTTTTTCTGTAACACCCTCTATATGTTTTAAACATCGGTTCTGTGAAATGGGTTAATTGTAAAAAGGAAAAAGAACCAGCGAAAGAGATCTACATACATCAGTTGCAATTCTTACACAATTAACTGCATAAGTGGACAACTATTATGCATTATTTCCAATAGACACACAGAAACGTTCACACGCAGATAAAAGAATAATAAAATAGCAGCACCATCGGTTCTCCTACTCGAAAAAGCTCTTCATCAATATAATTACAATGTGCAATTTATGTATACATCTGAAAAGAAGGTGGCCAAAAAATTTAAAAATTAAGATGAACTTTTGAAAAAGATTTATATTCTTTATCGTAAAAAAAAAATACATTACTGGTCTGTATTTTTCTATGTCATTAATAATGGTGTGAAGTCATCACAATGAACGTTATTAAATGTAATTTAAGTGACAACCAAAATATTTGGTGCCATTAAAGAAAAATAATTTTATATTATTAATAAAGGTAAACTTATTTAAAATATTTTAAAATATTCTTTAACATCATTATGAAATTTCTATTTGAGAATTTTATAATTTATATAAAATATTTGTTCCACTGTGTGTGTGTGTACATGTAAAACAAAAAAAACACAATTCATACTTTGGGAGTCCAATCTTTGTTTTGTTTTTGGTTTTGTGGTTGTTTCTATTATTGCTTGTTGTTGTGCAATTGTGAAAGTTTGAAAACCACCACTCAAGCTAACCTAAGGAAAATTATGCATTAAGATAAACTTTACCAAAAATACTCAATTTTTATTACATTTTTTAGAAGAATAAATGTTTTACATTTTATGATATTTGGAAAATTAAAATATTAACTATTCAAAATATAAATAATGGTTAATTTTAAAAGTCATAAGGACCTAACAGGAAAAGAAAATCAACTTGTTTCTGGTTGTCCAAGCTTTCGTGAAATATTATCTCCTAAATTTAAAGGTTGTCTATAGAGAAACTATAATTTAATCTTTCATCACATTCAAGATTTCCCTCTACAGCATTCCTAATATTCAACATTTACAACTATTTTGTCATGGTTATTCAGTCCTAGGAGGTCTTTCCCTTGCCAAGCAAGTGCTTTTATAGGATAGATAACTCTAATCATTAGACTCTTTTTCATAACTGAAATTTATGTCCCTTTCTTCTTGGTCCTATTTATGTTCTCCAGACTAATCCAGAGGAGAGACTTCTTTCAGATAGTTGATAGAATACTTGAAAGTAAATATCATACAGGGTGTTCAGTCTTCTCTCTTGCCTTAATATTTTCATATGATTCAAACAATCCTTTTATAGATAAAGGTCTCTTCCTTTCATATACAGGTCTCAATAACTATGTTTGCAATGATTGTGTATACTATTCTACATGGATCTCATCAATACAATAGACAATATAGATATGAATCTCCATATTTCTATGGACATATCCTAAGACCTAAGACCCTGTGAGATTCAGAAGCAGACCCATTCTTCTAAAGGATAAATGTGTATATTGTATGTGTGTGCCTGTTTTTCAGTCTGGATTTCTTGAAAACAAGGCTCTCTACCACCAACCATCTCTCTAATCCCCATCCCTCACTTAAAAGAACTTCCGTTTTTGAGAGGACATTTATTTCTTTCCATTTTACAAATAAACTGCCTTTAACAAAATATCTGGGATTATTTATAAGTGGAGAGGGACAGATGGGATAGTGTGGTAAATTAATAGAGGTGATTGTATGTCCTTCCATAAGGAGGACATAAACAATGTATATGGAATTCCAGAGGCACTGAAAGAAAAACAGACATATGCAAAAAGCAAAATGAAAATATGTCCATGATGAAGTTTTACAGTGCTCTGAGGCTTGTTGTAAGCAAGTTTCTTTCTATAGTGGTTACAATTAAACTCACTATTCATGTCTAGCTGCAGAAGACCTGATCTAATGAGAACACATGTCAAATATCCAGCTTACCATATTTTTCTGATAAGGATGCTCAGTGTAGGGAAAAATAAAGATTTGGGGATTTTACAGTACATAATAATATCCTCTGCAATGAGACAGTAAGAGAGGAACAATTTCAGCACAGCCTGGGGAGTACAAGCTGGAGCCAAATATGATGAAAATGAATTTATCATTGACTATTTATTGGCACTGCAATATGCTCAGCACTGATTATGTGCACAGGATTGCAGGGCGGGTATCAAAGTTGACCTCTGCATTGTATGAGCTTATATTCTATCAAAGAGATGATGCAAATGATGAGGATGGCAATATGGATCTCATCTGAATTGAATGCTTACCACTCTGACAAGTACATTTCATAGACTAAGTAATTACTCAGGTTCATATAATAAGTAGTTATTCACTTTCAGGTAAAGTCACACAGATGAGCCTATCAGGTAAAGTCACACAAATGTAGAACTGAGGCACATAAAAATTAAGTAACTTAGGCATTAATTTAGACTAATGAATGATTTGTTAAAACAATATTCCACACTAGGTATAACTGGAAGCCCATGCATTGAACCACGGCTGCATCATACTGAGTAGCAAGAAGAAATAATAAAAGACTTTTTTTCCCATCATACAATACAGTTAGTAATATACTAACCGCTGGATTTTTTTTTTTTTTTTTTTTTTAGGATAGCATTATGAGCCAGAGGTAGATCCGTTAGGCAGGGATTCATGAAGAAAGCGGGCAATGAACAAGCCTTTCACTGATGGCTATGATTCAGACCAGCAGAGGGCAGAAGTCAGGGTACACTAGACTGGGAAAAAGCGAACAATGAGCAAGGGTATAGATGCAGAATTGATATGGTATGTAAGGGACAGAGAAAAAGATGGCATGTTCCAAGCAAGGGTGGAAACAGTCAATGTGAATGAAGACAGGTAAAGAAGTTGCAGCTACACAGTGGAGAGCCTTGAAGGCCAGAGAGAAGCCTACACTGCAGGCACATTTTTAGGTCAACTTAAGAGTGCCTATGAGTTCTGAGAAGAGTCATGGCAAGTAGAAAGTCATGCAAAGACACACAAAAAGATCAGTAGGAAAAGGGGTCAAAGTTAGAGAAAGCAGTTAATAATTTACTACATCATCTGAGGCATAAAGTGATGAGGGTCTCCAGTAAGAATATGGTGAGGTAAATAATAAAGATGATTTTAAGTGAATTTTTAAAATCTCTACACTACAGAAGATTTTTATCAGAAGATTTGTAAATGGATTGAACATTTACTTTGTCCCCATGGAATTCTGTTAAAGAAATTAAGCTTAAATGCTGATAGCTATACTAGTAAGAAAGAAAACTTTCAGCAATATGAACAGACTCAACTTTTTTCAAGAAACTATAGCTTTCGCTCAAATGTAATATTCTCTGCTATGCCAGATTTTCTTAAGGAGTAAGAGCCCTTGAGAATATTAGATGTTTCTGAAAAAGTTCGGATACCAGTACCTTTATAGAATTTAGAGCTCATTTTAGTGAACAGAAATTGGAATTTTTCAATTGCCATTTTATCATCCTGAAATAGTTAATGACCTTACCACCAGGGAATAGTTTGAAAGAGGATGAATATGAGTTAGTACTATGAATTTAGTAATAACTGGCATTTTATCTTGTGATATCTACAATATTTTAGCTTAATAATTGTTAAATAGTTTCGCTCTCTCCACTTGTCTTAGTTGAAAACAATTCTAAATTGAAAAGCAAAGGAAAATAAGTATTATGGCTTGAGGAGTTGTGTTGAATTGTGAGAATATAAATCACCCAAAACAAAATGGGGGCAGGAGCAATGTTTACATGTAAATTGCATGTGAAGCAGATGTGTTAGCAGATGTGTTTTGTCTTTTTGAATAGCCTCAAAGTTTAAATTAAATTTTGGAAATGAAAAGACAACAAAAAGGTTACTATCTCTTATAATGCATGTCTTGATTTCAAATGTAATATCGTCTTTTTCCACAAAGGCTTTAGTTTATATCTAATTCATTGTCATTGTTTAAAGATGCACAAAGACAATGTTTATCTTGTATTTAGTTAATCCAAAAGTATTTTCATCACATATCCTACAAATCTGAAGGAAGGAAATAATACTTTTCAAAGTGTATAAAACAGCTTCCCACTGTACATCTGGAATGCATGCAGACTGGACCATCAGAGCTGCTAGCAATCCCACTGCATCTCCCTAGTTCAGGGCCTCTCAAATTTAACATAAATATGAATCATCTGGGACTCCAGATGTTGCATTTTTTTTAAGATTTTTTATTTATTTATTTGACAGAGAGAGAGAGACAGCGAGAGAGGGAACACAAGCAGGGGGAGTGGGAGAGGAAGAAGCAGGCTCCCAGCGGAGCAGGGATCAGATGCGGGGCTCGAGCCCAGGACCCTGGGATCACGCCGTGAGCCGAAGGCAGACACCTAATGACTGAGCCACCCAGGTGCTCCCAGATTTTGCATTTTCTAACAGACTTACAGGTGATGTTGATGGGGCTGGCCTTTGAACATCACATTCAGTAGTGAGGCTTATAATAGGTTTCTCTAACTTGGCACTATTGGTATTTGCCTGGATAACTGTTTGTTGTGGGGACTGTCCCATGCATTGTAGGACGTTTTAGCAACATCCCTGGCTTGCGCCAGCCGAAAATGTTTCTAGGCATTGCCAAATGTATCCTGAGAAGTAAATATCATTGCAAGTTGAGAACCACTGCTCTAGAATCCTCATTCACCTGTTCTTCCTCACCAGGGGCCTCTCTTTGGACTATTTGTGTCCCAGGGAGTTCACAAAGCTTTTCCATAACATAAATAGTTCTAAGGAAATCAATATCTAGATAGAGAAGTTCCATATATACTCTTCCTTAAATTGATCTAAAAATATGCCTGCAGTGTAGGCATCAGGCAATCTCTTCCTTCCAGTTCCCTCTTCACAGTCACCCTCAAAAACTTCATAAAATGTCCATCTCAGAGACATCCTGAACCTTACTTACTATGGTGAATTGCCCCATATATAAAAACTGTAGGACACCGAACTAAAGAATGATTTCAGAATTTGAAGTTTGGTAACAAGGAGCCTCCCGTAATCAAGGCACCTTGTTGGGATCCATGTATTTTATCTTTCCTACATCATTCTGTTAAGGACAAAATACAGGTTTAGAAACAATGTACGCTGGCTAATGGCAATATATTCTGAAATTAGATATACTGTAATATATTGTAAAGTGATGCAGCAGAAATACTGGCAATTTTTCCTTAACTACCTCACCTCTTCCTTCCCCTTGCTATTGTCAAAGAAAGAATCACTCCTGAAGAAGTGTCTTGTGAGACCAAAGCAGACAGTACTGTAAAAAATCAAAAGTGGCAGTTCATCAAAAGAACAAACTTATGGCAAGAGTCTGTGCCTTGTATCTATTTATCATGGAATTAGAATTTAGAGTGAGACAGATATCACAGAGATAGGTATTAACAGTAGTATCTGTATTGAAAAATAAAGTAAAAATTTTCTGAAAAAATGCATCTGAGTTGGGATAAATGGTTAGAAAATGAGGACTTGCTTTTCCAATTAGATTCTCTGACAGATGTTTTGTAAACTGAATGAGCTAAAGCTATAGGTAAAAAAAGATGGATGAAATATATTAAAATGCATGTTAAAATAAAAACATTGTATCAAAAGTTGTACTTAGCAAAGATATATACATACATACATTAAAAACATTTGGAATTTTATAATACTTTCTGATTATACAGGTTCAACACAGGATCTCTAGATAAAAAAGTAATATGCATAATAAATTGTGATTTAATATATCTTGGTGAAACTTTTAAAGAAGGTTCTTAGGCACTGAGAAAGTGAATGACTCTAATAAGTTGGGGCGAAAATTTTGCAAGCAGATTTTTTTTATGATTTTTTAATTGCATGAAACTTAGAGGTCTTAATTGAGTTGCTAGCTGGTAGGTTATTAGAAACAATTCTCAGTGATTTAAAATTATTTGATAGTTGCTATATATTTGGAAGGAAGTACAAAATATGTTTGTTTATGTGAATATAGTTTCCTAAGGCTTACGAGCGTACAAAATGTAATCGATGCTGAACCCTGAATCATTGTAATAATAAAGCAATATTTACCCACACAGATATGTGAACTTTGATACAGCAAGCCCATCCATCTCATTAAGTGCATTTTCAATAACAGTTTGTATGTCTGCTGCAGAGATGAAAAAACACTGCTCAGATCTCTCTTCTGCTGAGTTTCGGAGCTTGCAGCTACCTGAAAGTCCTCAGCTCTTAGGGCCTCTGAGACCTGATGTTTCAGCTCTCCAGTCAAGGCCATGCTCTTCCCGGACAACCTTCAGCCAAGGATTGAGTAAGGATTGGTTATTTTGGCCATTGTGTCTCTGTGCAAGATTTCTCTAATGGGTGATTTTCTCGGCAGCCTCTGGTGAGTTGGCAAGAATTTGTTAGACATACATGGTGATCCGAGGCTCTCCCACACAATGCTTCCTCTGTCGGTTACTTTTTTCAGGTATACTCTATTCCCTGATCCCCACTTCACTCCTAGCAAAACGTCTTGCAGTTCTAACTCAACAGTGTGTGCTTGCAGAGCGATCCAACTAATACAGTGTTTGATAGTTTTATAATCTATAATCTGTAATTTTATATTGTTATGTTTGTTAATTGAGTACAAATACTTTTAAAGTTGTTTCACTCCAGAAGAAATTTTTAAACTCTTGGCTTCTCACACAGTAAAATTTTAAAAAGTCTGTTTGCATACTTAGTTTTCTTATGGAGAAGTATGAGAGGGTGAGTAATAAAAGATTTTTGAAAGCATTGATATGTCTCCTTAGGTTTATATTCTGGAGTTCCATTTCAAAGAGAAAAAGAGAAAATGTTAACATTTCCAATAGAGAAAAGGCTGTGCATATAACATTTTTAAATGGATGATGGTGGGTTTAGAATAGTTATTTAGATTCCATTGAATGCATTTTTTAAATAATGCAAAATTTTAATTTATAAATGTCAATAATTACCTACCTCAGAAACTCTTTTGTAATACTTAAAATTAGAGTGAAAAATTGTAGAGATTAGTTTTAAAATGTTTGAGAGGAATCAATAGTATTTCTCAAAACTCATTTACAGAGAAAATCCAAATAATATTTTAAAGACTACTGTCATTAATGGTTATTTTCTTTCACATTTCTGGTTCCTCCTCCTATTATTTCCATTATCTGATAAATTTACTTCTGACTTCACAGATAAAAGAGAAGCACCCAGGAGAAAAACTGCATCTGTTTCTTCCATTTCTCTATCTACTTCCTTGTGTCTCCCATGTATTGGCTTTCCCTCCTGCGATTATGGAGAGCTATACCTTCTTTGGTCTAAGCTCAACACCTCCATTCATGCATTAGTAATAAGCCTTTCATATTTTCAAAAACTTCCCTCCAGCAATTCTACTCCTTTTCTCTGTTAAAAACAAACAAAACACCTCTCTTGATCCCTAGCTACCATTCCATTTCTGTGCCCCCCTTAACATTCCAACCAACCTTTCACTACCAGACTTCACCAGGAGGGCTGCTGTCAAAGCCTCGAAGGAGCGGCTAATCCCAAAGGTCAGTTCTCAATCCTCAGTATTTATTTGGTCTATCAGCAGCATTCGACACAGTGGGTTCATTCCCTCTTCATTCTCTTCACTTGCCTTTCAAGTCAACAGACTCCTACCCTGTGCTGCTCATTCCTTCCCTGTTTTTTTGCTTATGTCTCCTGATTTTCTGAACTTTCAAAGGTTGGAGTGACCCAAGGGGGGGCTTGTGGGCCTCTCCTCTTTGCTACTATACTCACTAGCTCAGAAAGCTCTCACCCAGTCTCACGAATTTAAAAAAGTATAAGATTCCCACTTATAAATCTCCAGCCTAGACTTCTCCTCTGACTACAGATTCATATATCGGTCCTACTTGCACCTGTAGTTGGCCGTCTGCAAAGCACTGCATAGATAACAGGTCAAAAAATCCTTGGCTCAGCCCCTTGGCTAACACCACACTTAAAATGTATCGGCTATTTAAATTTTCCTCTATTTTCTCAATATATCTGGAATCTCATTGTATTTAAACACTACAGCCTGGGTGTGAACAATTATTATCTTTTGCCAAAATTTTACTGTAATAGTTTCTGCTATGGTTCTGTGACAGTTTATTATGAACACAGCATACAGAATTAGCTTATTAGAGCAGAAATCAGATGATGGCTTTATTCTGCTCAAAATCCCCCAAATCTTCCCATCTTACTCAGAGTAAAGGCCAAAGTCCCTATAAGCACTAACAAGACTCCTCATAACCCTCCCACCTCCTCTCCCCTACTCATCTCTCTGACCTCATCACCTAATACTATCTGCCTTGTTCAGTCAAGCTCCAGCCACATCAGCCTCCTTGCTGTATCCATGCCAAGCATGCTCCCATTTGGGACCTTTGCAATTGCTATTTGCTGCCTAGAACAGTCTCCTTCTGGATATCTACAGGCCTACCATCATCTCCTCATTCATGTCTTTAAGTGTCACTTTCAAAAAGAAGAATTTCCTAGTCACCATGCTTAAAACTTCAGTCACCCCTCACCACCTTCAGGGTACATATACCCTATCTTCTTCCTTGCTTTATTTTTCTTCATAGCACTATTGCAAACTGATGTTTCAATCTATTATCTATCTATCTATCTATCTATCTATCTATCTATCTATCTATCTATGTGTGTGTGTATTATTTATATCCTCGTCTCCTACAATGAAATACCCATGAAGACAGAGATGTTTTCATCTCTTTTCACAGTAGTAGAGTCTTACGCTATAGAATATTTTCTTTAAATATCTGTTCCATGAATGAATAAATGAAAATCACACAAAGAGAGCCAGAAATGACAACTCTTTCTTTATTTGCTTGTGAGGACCCCACTTACAGAAATCCTCTTGGCTGGATCAGATGACTCACAGGTGACAAAAAAGAGCTGTGGGGAATTTAGAACTGTTGGTTTCAACTACTATCCTTTCATTAAGCAAACACATGAAAAAATTATGTGACTATTATATATTAAAATGTAATTTGTTGGTCTTTTGGAGATAAAAGTGAAAAAGTTCAACTAGATTCAAATTGAAACAACGGAACATTGAACTCATATCTGGCTTTTAGGCTATTTTTGTTTATGTAACTAAACTCATTTCAAGATTGCATAGGCAGAAGGCCAGTTTCCTTACTGTATAAATGTTAACTTTCATTGTGTGTCTGGAACTAGTTTAAGTAGTTTTAGGACAACAGAAAATCAAATCAGAGAGATAAAGTGTCACCGACCTCCTACTCACTCAAAATTCAATCTAATTCTCTTGCAAACAGTCTTTGTTGAACAGAGTGACTGTAGCAATGTCTGTGAATTTCTGATGAAATGAGTAAGAGTATGCGATCATGAAAAGACAGCCTTTTCTTTTGAAACAATTTAGATACCTCTCACTTAAACACGTGGGATATTGAAACACCGGGCATGAGAAACAGTGACTTAATAGATTTCAAGAAATATTGCAAGGATCCTAGAATAGAACTAATGATAGAGGCTTGAATTTCACCCATTCCACCAACTAATCCATTCTTCATTAAAGTTTAAAAAATCTGTTTGGCAATTGAAGTGCTATTGATTTTGAAGCCATGGCACATGAAGAAGTTGTTTCACTTGTGTTGTTTCCTGTATTTGCTTTAAAAAGTTGGGACACAGAAAGTAAAGCACTTTAAGAAGTAGATATAGCTGAGTCAACATTTATCCAGGGTACTTTGCTCTAAGCCCAGGGTGATAGAAAGAAAAACATAAAATTCTAATCAGTAAGCTCTTGAGAACATTCCAATGAACAGTGACTGACTTCAGAACACAACAGGGTAAAATTTCAGAACTTTCTGAAGTAAAGAAGATAATAAGCTGCTGGCATAAAGGGTTCAATATTTCAAAAGTGAATACTGAGTTGAGCTCTCTACCACCATATGGGAGATCTATGTACAGAAGAGGAGAGTCAGGGGATGAACATATTCCCCAACTGGAACATGGAGAAGAATGCCATTTAATTCTACTCTCCAGTAGTTTCTATACCAAATCAATGTCTCCGGTTCTCTGAGCACAACTTTTATAGAGACAGCAAGAAAAATAATAAAGGAAGTCCTTTAGAATCATTCTATATCCCAAGAGAAGTGAATTGGGCCCAGTTAGTGGATTTTGCTTATAAGACGAGTGGAGAGAGGAAATTTTTTTTCTAACAGCTGGTGAAATAGTATCTCTAAAGCTGAAGGGGAGAGTTTCTCCATAAACATTACCATCCCACATTCCAAATTATCTCGCAAAGATTTATGTTAACTTTATTTTTTCTGTTTAACCAATGCCTATCAATCTTACTCCCTTAAATTATCTTCAGGACATACTATGAATCTATCTCAGGAAGGAGATTCAACAAAATCCATAGGTAGTGCCTTACTCAAAATTTAGAAAGAGAAAGGAAAACCATAAATATTCCTTATTTACAAAAATGTATCAATTAATGTATGTCACAGGAGAATATAGACTCTAACACTAGAGGCTAACCCTCTTTCTGTTCCAATGTTAAAGCTTAAATTATCATTTACATAAAACCAATTATATCAACTAATACTAAAGGTAATCAAAATCAATCTATAGAACTGTACGTTTCAATTTGGTACCAGTCATGTGTAGGCTATTTAAATTAAAATTAATAAAAATTAAATTTTGGTTCTCCACTCAAACTAGCTACATTTCAAGAACTCCACAGCCACATGTAGCTAGTAGCTATCATACTGGATAGCACATATATAGGATATTTCCATCTTCACAAAAAGTTCTTTTGAAGAGCACTGTTCAAGTGCTACATATACATACATACACAAAATATATATAAATATTATATAAAAATATATAAATACTATATAAAAATATATTCTATAGATATATATTTTATATATACACTATAAATACTATATAAAATATAAATTTACAAAATAATGCAATCATGGATACTGGAAGGGAATGAGAAAGACCACTTGGTTCATCTGGAAAAAGACAATTTAAAGCAATCATATATGCCTTGAAAACCTCCAGCTGAGGCAACTAAAAAATCCTCAGTCATAATCTAAGACTGCCCATAATGAAGAAGTTCATCATGTTGATAGTGGTTTTCTTGTTAAGTTTACAAAGGAAATTGTTAAGCTTACAAAGGAAAAAATATCAGTCCATTCTATTTTTTTTTAAGTTTTTTTTTTTTTAATAATGATTTTTTATTATATTATGTTAGTCACCATACAGTACATCCCCGGTTTTCGATGTAAGGCTCGATGATTCATTAGTTGTGTATAACACCCAGTGCACCATGCAATATGTGCCCTCCTTACTACCCATCACCGGCCTATCCCATTCCCCCACCCCCCTCCCCTCTGTAGCCCTCAGTTTGTTTCTCATAGTCCATAGTCTATTAGAAGAAACAAAAAAGAGAAATTACGTTTAAGAATGACCATTAAATTATGTCTCACCCTTTCTAATTCAGACTAAACAGACTCAATGTTGTGAGCTAAATTCAGAAAACCATACGTTTTTATTATTGCCTTAAGTCATGAAATCCATAAATAGACATGGTATTCCATCAATATTTTGATTAGGAGAGACTACCAGACCTACCACTGGCAACGTTTCAGAAGAAACATGCTACGCCTTCAATTATTCATCCTAATTTAATGTTTGAATGTCAGTCACATATATTTCATATTTAGGTGGTTTCTCTTTGTATACATAGTTTCATGTGAAGGCTACTTTTAAAGTGTTTAAGTGACTTAGTTAGAATTAAATTAAAATATGGATTTTACCACTTGAAAAATGCTTATCCTTGAGAGATTTTTCTGAGATTATAGACTAGATTGTAGTAGAAGTCGAACATTTTGTCTCTCCTTCTCCTTGTCAATCTAAGTCTTATGTAGCAATGGAATGGAAGGCAATGAGTAGAACTAAATGTCAAAACCAGGAAATCCAACAGTGGAGGCTAAATATGTAGGGACAGTAATGAAGAAAGTTGGTGAGAATCACAAAAGCTGATGCTCTTATTTTGAAATTTGTTTTCTTTTATCTGTGTCTCATTTTTGGTTTTCCTTTATTTCTTCAAGAAAAAAAAAACATTAAAAAGGGAAGTGGGCTGAATTTCAGAAAAATTGTCAGAAACAAAGGAGTCGCTGGAAGCAGTTCATGATAAGGAAGAGAGAAATATCCTGGTAATCAAGAAAGTAAAAACAGTTTGCAAATAGGGGAATTTAAATTGAGGAATGACCTATTTCTTCATAAATCCCCTTGTTCTGTAAAATATGTTATTATTATAGTGCATGTAACCTGAAGCACCTGGGTGGCTCAGTCAGTTAAGTGTCCAACTATTGATTTTGTCTCATGTCATGATCTTCAGGGTCATGAGATTGAGCCTGGCGTAAAGCTCCATGCTGGGTGTGGAGCCTGTTTAAGATTCTCTCTCCCTCTCCCTCTGCTCCTCCCCTTACTCTCTCTTTCACTCTCTCTCACCCTCAGCGGTGAAAGGATATCTCTATTATAAAGTCTGTAACCCATATCTCCCCAGGTTTTACCAGCCTATAAGTATAAATAGGCTACATTCATATGAAGGTTTACTTTAGATGGCTCTTCACCCTGACATGGCCTGTCCCAACCCTCACATCAAAGCCAACCTAGGAAATTATTCGCTGCTTCCACCAACAATGGCCTCTATAAAAATAATATTGGTGGGAGATCTAGAACATTCTGGGTACCATTCCTAAGCTCTTTTCTGGTATGTGGTGAGAGCAGGGATAGAGGTTTAAAAAGAGTTATCTTTTTTTTTTTAAGCTTTCATTTATTTATTTGAGAGAGAGAAAGAGAGAGAATGAGCAGGAAGGAAGGGCAGTGGGAGAGGGAGAACTAGGCTCCCCACTGAGCAGAGAGCTTGATTCAGGGCTTGATCCCAGGAGCCCAGGATCATGACCTGAGCCAAAGGCAGATGCTTAATCAACTGAGCCACCCAGGGACCCCTAAAAAGAGTTATCTTATAAGCTATTTCTTATACCCTGTCATCTGCAGTGGTGCAACTCCAAAAACCCTGTCTCCAAAGAGCATAAAACCAAGCCTTCAGACTAAAAGTTCTTATGTTATTTTCTTGTATCATCTTCCTTTCCCCTCCCAAAACACAAAGACAGAAGATTTACTTTCTCATCAGAAAAAAAAATCAATCAATCAATCAATCTCTCATGCATATCATATTGTCCAGATGGATACCTGGGGGGGGGCAGTTAATACCTTATCAGCTTTTCCAAAGTTTAGACACTAAAGCCTAGTCTCTTCCCAGCTAATAATCTCATGCTCAGTTTCCACTGAACTTGGTCCTATTAGACTAGGTAGGCAATGATGTACTTTTCAATCCGGAGCTAGAATACCGCAGGTGGGAACCTGTCTCTTCACATTTTTCATCACCTTGAAGCTTGTTTCTTACTATTTTTCTGCTATATTTGGTGAGAGGTAGTTTTACTTCTTTTCTAGCTCCAGTGGCAAAACTTGGGCTTCAAGATGGTCTCTTTAGGAGTCATTCCAATGATGACTGCAATGATAAAATCCTGTTTTGCTTTTCAGGAATTAAGGATTAAGATCTCAACTTTAGAAATGTCCACAGTAAAGGAAAAAATGAATGTTATATAAGCCAGCAAAAGTCTGAAAAAGTTAACTGAGTGAAATGTGGTTTACCTAGTTCTTGAGCAGAAATGGAGCAATGACAAAGTTATAGAAATAGCAACAACTAAGACAAATTGATCTTACTAATCAAGTGTTTAGGTAATAAAGCACTAATTCCTTCTTTCTTGCCTACATCTTTTCTCTTAAACTTGACATAGCTTCCAGTCAAGTAACTCATGACTCAGACTAACCCTTCTCTTTTTCGGGTGTCAGTAATTCTAATGACAGGTGACCCACTAGACTATGTTGTTGGACATAGTTCTATAACTATTTTAGCTCACTTACTTGGGCTTATACTGAAAATGTACTTTTTCCATAAAAGAATAGGCAAAGAATAATGGTTAATTTAGCTATATACACACATAAAATCATACCCAGAGGATTCTCTATGGAGATGGAAACAGAAATAGATGAAAAGGAGATGTGTAGTTGATCCACTGCAATAGGTCACAAAAGAATTCAAAGCCAAGCACACTGGGTTTTGGAAGTTAATCCCTTGCTTGACGGTGGGGGGGGGGGGGGGCGTGGAGAATAAGATGTCCATGGAAGGGATTTAAGGCCAAGGACTTGGACAGGACACTGGGGGAAGGAACACTGCTTATGAAAGAGAACTGTGTAGTGATCTATATGCCATAAATTCACTATGCTTCCCTGTAAGTTAGCAGCTAGCTGCCATGTTTGGTGCTAGACTGGAATAGGCCTGAGGACTGGGAGAAGAATTGAGGTTGCTGCTTCATGTGAATGCAGATTTTCTCATTTTGACTATTTTGACATTTTAATAAAGTTGCCTCGATCTTCAATCTAAAGTAGGATTCAAGTTACCTTACCTCTACAGAGCTATGGATGCTGAATGGAGACATGAAAGTAAAAATATTTTCCCCTATGGAGAGCATTAAATAGCATTTATTATTTTACATGACAATCAGGAAAAGTGATGTATATAATTTTAGTCATGTTTTGTAAATTTTTACTTCTAAAAATGTTCTACTTTGTTCCTCACAACCTTGATATTCAATGCAAATTTATAAATATAATCTATAACTTCCAGAAAATGCCTGATTCTGGTCATTGAAAACTCTCTTCTTTATCATTATACATGATTTTACTGCACTGCCCTAGTCAAAGAGAAAACTTCATTGTTTATCCCACAAACACTTTAGTGGTTGGGGAACTAATTTCTGAGCAACACATTGCTGTTATAGGTCAGAATTTTATAGGACCTCTAGGCTCCAAAAGAACAGCTAATAAAAATTTTCCCTTTCTAACATACAATATAAACACCTGAAGTCACCTTTTTGGAGTAAAAGTATTACATAAATATTAAAGCCATGTTAATAACTTTCTAGTGCACATGCCTGCCACATGCTTGTGCATATAGACTTTTTTTTTTAACCAGTGGACAGATTCAGACTAAAAAAAATGTAATTTCTTTATTAAAATGAAGTTTATTGTTTCTTATTGTGAATGGTAATAAAATTTTTTGTAGATATTTGGAAAATATGAAAAAAATAAGTCTTTGATCTACTTTTCAGAGGCCCCACCTGTTACCTGCATGATCCATTTTCTAGAGAGTAAGTTGACTTTCTTAGACATTCTCTCACTGAGGCTCTGCTGGTTCAAATCATTACCTTAACCTTAAGATATCAACACAGCTCTTATTTGCTCTCCCTTCTGGGGATATTATCATTCTAAAACAGCCTACATATGCACAAAAGAGCATTTCTAAAAGGTTGTTAGTGACTAGTTCCCTCCTTTGGTCTTGGACTAAATAGTGGAAAATGAAGGGTTTAGGCAGGGAAACCACAAAAAAATATGAAGGGTTATCTTTGTTAGTATTTTGTTTTCCAAAAAGATCATAAGAGGCTGTATACATTATGACAACCTCTGATTTGAACAGTTGGTTCTCTGATATTTGGTACAAAATGAACTTGATTATTTGCAAAGCATGGGACTAAGTAGACCAACGTGTAACTTAAAATGTAGACCAGTTGGCTTCATTGACCAATAGCAAAAGCCTACATCTCATGGTCATAAACTTTACCCTGACATCTAGAGAAACACCTTTCAAACATCTGCTGCTATTGCAAAGGAAGCCAGGGAGAAAAAAAGCATACTGATCAAAGATGCAAATCCTACTTCACTGTTGGAAAGTCACTTTGAGGATATATGCCACCATCAGCAGGCAGCATCAAAGCTGGATCTAAGTCATCACACACTGGGTCTAAAAGGGAATTGAAGCAAGCAAGTTTTATGAAGTGCTACAGATAGCATATGATTAAAAATCTCTATATAGATAGATGGGCTTAGCAACAAAAGATTGTGGCTCCTGCATGTTCACTGCAGAGACCATCCGGCCTCTCTACTTGAAATTCACCAATGGCTCTTCATTTCCTACAAAGTAAAGTACAATGTTCTTAGTATATTATATAATGCCTGCCACATCCTATTTCTTATCTATCTCTCCAGCTTCATCTTCCACTGTTCACATTTAATTTCAAAATCATTTTAGTTCTCTGAATGCATGACAATGCAACCTGCCTTTGCATTTTTACTCATGTTGTTACTTCGTTAGCTCTCCTTAAAGAATCAGGTCAGTTTCTACTGCCTCCTGGAAGTCTCTCTTGATATTCCACCTACAGTGCATATCGATGGTGTCCAATCCAAACACCCTTTATTGCCAGTATACTGGTAACTGTCCTCTGCTGGCATGTTGGACCATCACAACTCACCGTTGCATTCTCCTTTGGAAAATTTCATTCCGCCATATGAGAGCCATTTTTCCCTACAGCAAGATACAGCAACCTGCAGCTAGCCTCTAGCTCAAATTCAAGCCATCACCTGCTTCTGTGAATAACTGGAACACAGCCAAGCTCATTTCTTTACGCTCTGTTTTTCACACTACAATGGCAGAGTAGCTGCAACAGATACTAAATGGCCCAAAAAGCCTAAAACATTATTTAGATTTTTACCAAAAAATTTAGATGATCCCTAGAGCATACAAAACGTGGGAAAGATTGTGCTGTAATTCATGATCCAGAGTTAGTTTCTCATAGGATCATACTGAAGCTGAGCTTCAGCCAAGACCACATTACTTGTCAGCTTCCCCCATCCTATTCTGTTTCCTTCATTCCTTTCCTGAGAACATTTCTTGAATAAATCATTTAAATAAGATTCAATGATCTAATCCTACTTTTGGGAAACCTGACCTAAGATAGTACCTGAGTAGACGGCAGACATTAAGGATGAGATTCTGGAGTTGATTTCTTACTGAATAGATAGCAACTATGACCCCCTTACTGGCTGTGGGAGGAGTTTCAATAGTCTTTTCATCCCTTACATGTTGCAGCTGTGTGATTTCTAGCCTAGGACGTTCCCATGTGTGCTGGGATGGGAACAAGTGGAAAAGGATGCATTGGCTGGTGCAATATTTTGGGTATAATGGGAGATGAAGTAGAAATAGCAAGCTTATATGGAACTGGTGGCTATCACTATGCATCACTGACTCCATGAAAAGAAAAAATAATAAAAATAACAAGCTTAGATCTATTAATCAACAACCTAAAACACAATGTGAGAGTCAGGACTCCTTAGACTCACTGAGTGAGAATCCATCTCCTGCAGGAAGAGACCAGACATAGCTGAAGGTCAGGCACAGCTGAAGACTGGAGATGATAAAGTCTCAGCCAGGGTAAGTCTACTACGCCAAAATAGGGCTCCGATAGGGAAAGAGAGGACTTTGGAGCTAGATACAGAGATATCTGGGAAGGAGAACTTTTTATATTCAATGAGCTTGAATCCCCAGTTTCTCCCAAATCCTCTGGGCCTGTTGAAGTGGCCTGTGCTCCTTACTGGAAGAAATAGTCCTCCCCTTTGCTTGATGATTACACAAACACCTCAGATCTGCCAATGTCTTTCAGGACAACATTTGCCCTCCTGGGGAATCTGTTACCATCTCACCTCCTGGACAGCACATTCATAATCAGAGTCAGAGCTCAGCAATCAATTGAAGACTTGCTGGGTCTATCACAGGAAGGAAGATGTTATTTGCCAAGTAGCAGTAGGATTGGCCAGCATGTATGCTAAGGAATTCAGAGGGAACCTCAGGAGTGGATTCTAAGCGTGCTCTTTCAAAGCAAGTGGAGAGAACAGTATACTAACACCTGATAAGAAAGAGTTAATTGATACATGGCCGCTAGCAAGGGTCCTGTGTTATATGTAACACACTGTTGGTATGGTCCCAATGGCTTAGCTAATTGGTCAGTGACCTGCCTGGAAGAACAAGACTGGAGAAGTCAGCAACAAGGAGATCTGGGAAAGATGCATGTGGGCACAAAGGATGAGTTTCATTGCATTGAACATCAATGCCGAACAGAGAAGATCCGCTGCAGAAATGGTACTAAACCAAGTGAAAAGAATAAGCCCACTTCCTTACTTGGCTAACTACTGGCCACACATGAACTTTTGCAAAGAGTAGCCATTGTTAAGGAGGTAGGTATTATGTAAAGTGTTCTTATCACACACATACACAGAAAACCACACATACACATGCACACACAAAGAATAAAAATAATAATAAATAAGAAGGGGAAGAAAACTTTCAGAGGTAATAGATGACATATTATAGTGATGGTTTCATAGGTGTATACTTATTTTTAAACTCCTCAAATGGTATACATTAAATATGAACAGCTTTGTTTTTATATCCATCATACCTCAATAAAGTGGCTTAAAAAATAGAGGGGAAGAGAGAAAGGGCGTGGCCATGATAGCAGAGATGGAGATAAGCACTGTTTTAACAACACAAGGAATCTCTCACCAGTCTGACATGCTACAGTGAAAGCAGAAAAATATCTGTATCACCATCTTCTACACATACTGCCATATTTATAATGATGTTTTAACTGGATGTGGTTAAAGACTTGAGGTATGCACAATCCAAACCTCTCTAAATATGCCTCTTGCACTGTCCGTGATGCATCTGTGAAAGTTGATTCTCAGCTTAACCCTTAACATTTTGCTAATTCCTACAACCTCAGCCTGAGAATGCACCATAAAATAATCCCAGGTTATCTGTTATTTCAGCTTTTTTCTTTGATAGTGTAGCATTTCATAAGGGTAAGAATTTTCCTGTAATGAGATACATTTGTGATGAAAGCTTCTGCTATATTTCTGTCTATAGACAATAAATTTAGGATAAGATCATGGGTCCTAGCCTTGAATCTGTGCACAGAATGAAACACAGGGAAGGGGAGAGAGTCTGTTTTTACTAATCATCATTATTCTTTAAAAATGTCAACTCTCCTCCCATTTTTATCCCATGTGGACTTTATCACAATCTTCTGCCTTTCATTAAATGAGACCCCTGCTTAGCTGTCCTTACGCCCTAAAAATGGGTCATCCAAGGTCAAGGCTAAATTGTAATGGGGGCAGAGAAACTAAAGGAAGGCTGCCCTGGATTTCCTCCCCTTGAACTAGAGGTTGAAAGGATATCTTGATCAAAGCAATAATTTTGGAAGACTCTGGAAATTGGGATGTAATGTTTTATTATTTAATCATAAAATGAATCTAGAAATCCACAGTCTTGATATAATGTATGGCAAAGCTTCCTTCTGAGGTGCAGAACAAAAATTAGGAACTTACAGACCTACTATGAAAATGTGAATGGAGCATTTTAAGAAGTGTATATTCTGAAGCACGATACAACAGAATAATTCAGAAGAAAACTTACATGTTTTGCTAAGAAGTGAGTTCTTAATCATCATCTGAAGTACATTTTCTCCTTTTGAGAATAGTTTGGCTTGAAACTTTATAAAAGGTGTAAATGTAATAAATATCTTTGGATGAGATTTCTCTGTGATTTCCTGCAACACTAAATATTCATGCAAATTCACTCATATTTCAAGATGTAGATAAAGCAAAGGTTTTGAAACCAGAATTGATTTTAAATCCAAGCTTTGGAACTAAACTAAACTCTCTGAACTTCAGCTTCCTCATCTCTAAATGGGGACATTCCACCTCAAAATTGTGCTTTGACTATAAATTGAATGACATACATGAAAGTGCCTGGCACAGAAATGGTAGGATATCAGTTAACCTTCATTTTTTCTCCTATTATTCTTCTTTTCCTTCCTTTCCTTAGGAAAATAAGAAATAACATGATTACTGGATTATCAGTGTATGAATATGTGTGAATTTTGCCACATCTTTACAGTTTTTTGAAAATACAATTTGGACTATGTTTTTTTCTTTTCCTTTTCTTTCTTTTTTTTTTTTTTTTACAATATAATCATGCTGAGGTAGATATAAGAAATGCATTTTATGTGATATTGAAGTTTAATTTCTGAAACAAACTAAAAATACATATATATCAGTAACTTCTTAGGGGTTATTGCTTTTTGAGGTAAAGTGCTACAACAGAAATTATCTTGGTCTTCCAACAAGGTCTGGCTCTGAGTCACAATCTACCAAAAATATTTAGCTTCAGATTTCTTGTCTGGGAAATAAGCACAATACAGTTAGCACTGGACCAAAATGAGTTAATTGTCAGAAGTGCTATGAAAAAGAGTATTAGTTACCTCTGAAATAAAAGTTAGCTACCTAAGTGAAAATTAATTTCTCCACATATATTAATCTAAAGCAGTGATAAGATTACATATTTTCAAAAATTATTAACATTTTGCCATTATTTTTAACCTAGTTGCTTCTCTTATAGTCTCCTGAGAAGAGGTGATTAAACAGGAATGTGAAAGAAAAAAAAAAAAAGGAATTATCATTATTTTTACTTTGAGCTGAAGAACTAGTAACATATATTTAAAAATCAGTCATTACATTAAATCAGCTGGTCTAATTCTGACCCTTGAGATAGATAGTTATCTCCATAAACAACAAAACAAAAATTCCAGAGAAAACCACCATCATGTCCTCCAAGAAAACATTAAATTAAATTTAAATTAAACTTTTCATTTATGTGTATCCATTTATTAGGTAATTTTGAGAAAGTTTCTGTACTATAACCTTAGTTGTTTTGTTTCATCTTTACCTAAGAATATCAACTGACGCAACATTGACCACTTTAATATCATCAGTAACCTACAGATAGATAGATGTCAAATACCTAAATATAGTTTGTAGTTATTTTTAAGTTCAGTCAGTTTCTCCTCCTGGGCATATGGACACAGAACCAAAAAATGCCCTTCTGTAGACTACTATGAGTCTCCTTTTCTTTCCAGAGTGAGCTGGTGAGGCCGGAAATACTGAGTAATGTCATGAGACTTTCATCTCCATTTTGAAGTGCACACCTGAGCTAGATCTGTTTATTTAGAATTTTCAGATTCTTTTGGGTTATTTAAGCACATGGAACTTAAACAGAAAAGGAACTAAGGCACATACTTTCCTGTAAGACACTGGAGAATCAAAATAATAGTTAGCAAGCACAGAGGAGAGGTCAAGTCTTTGGCTAAAATTTTTCTTTATATATTCTTCTTATTATGTTTCATTTTTAAATTAAAGGTTGAGATAAATTCAACTTATATCCCATTTTCTTGCAGAATGGGACAGGAAATGGCTATATCACCTACTAGATGTTGCACTACATTTCTTGGATAATCCCTAACAAGAGAAATGAGCACCATGCAACAGATTTCTTCAGCGCCTTCTCTGTACAAGAAGTGTACAACCCTTGTTTAAAAATGAGCTCATTCTGAAAAAATAGGTGAACTTTGAGCATCTCAGAATCCTGGGAGTCTGGGAGTGGGTTTAGCAGTGTGCTACAAACATTACAACATGGATGAACCATGAGGACATTATGCCAAGATGCTAAGTGAAATAAGTCAGTCATAATAAGACAAACCCTGTATGATTCTACTTACGTGAAATATCTAGAGTAGTCAAAATCACAGAGACAGAAAATAGAATGGTGGTTGTCAGAGGGTGGAGATAGAGGGAAATGGGGTGTTGTTTAATGGGTATAAAGTTTCATTTTTGCAAGGTGAAAACTGTTCTGGCTGCTCTGAGGGCCTACTGATCACTTCCTTTTCACATATTAATTCAGGAAATATGATCAACCAAATCTTTGTATTTCACCTTTTATAGCCACTGCCATTTTTAAAATCTTACTTTTGGAATTTTCCCTAATAAATATAGTTCACCTCTTGCACACCATCTCTCCTTCTGATTCATAGTTTTATTCCTGACTACACATGAGAATCATGATGAGAGCTTTAATTTTATTTATTTATTTATTTATTTATTTATTTATTTATTTTAAAGATTTTATTTATTTATTTGACAGAGATAGAGACAGCCAGCGAGAGAGGGAACACAAGCAGGGGGAGTGGGAGAGGAAGAAGCAGGCTCCTAGTGGAGGAGCCTGATGCAGGGCTTGATCCCAGAACGCTGGGATCACGCCCTGAGCCTAAGGCAGACGCTTAAGGACTGTGCCACCCAGGTGCCCCAACCAAGTAGATTTTTTTAACTCCCTTCCACAAATATGGTAAAATTGATTACCTACCATAACCATAATTAAGCCTATCCTAAGATATATATTTCAGATGTAGCAGATTTTTGTTTTTCTCTTTAAAAAAAATGGCAAGCATTAAAATGTGTATGCAATAGCCTTTTCCAAACCATAAAGTTATATTGTTTGGTCAAATAAATTTAGGAGAGCCTGCCTCTTTTAACCCTCTCCAGGAAATTACTATCTCTTAGTTTGCAAAAAGACCTACAAAAATCTGAAAACCAAATAAACACACATTTCTTTGTGTATTACTTAGCATTCTCCTAATACACTTCACTATTTTAACTTCTTATTAAGGTATATCTGAATACTAGTGTTCAGCAGAACACCATTTGGAAAATGTCATTACACAGTGTTATGGCTGAATTGTCTTCCCCAAATATGTTGAGGTTCTAACTTCCAGTATCTCAAAATATAACAGTATTTGGATATAAGGTCTTTTGAGTGGTAATTAAGGTTAAATGATGTCATCAGAATGGCCCCTAATCCAATATGACTGGTGCCCTTATAAGAGAAAGGAGATTAGGACACAGACAAGACCATATGAAGGCAAAAGGAGAAGACAGCCAGCCATCTCAAAAGAAAGGAAAGAGCCTTCAAAATGAAATCAACCCTGAAAATACCTTCATCTTAGACTTTTACTCTCCAGAGCTTTGAAAAATAAATTTCTGTTGTTTAAGCCACCCAATCTATTATACTTTGTTATGGTAGCCTTAACAAACTAATATATATGATAAAGTCATATATTGCATGTTTTCAGAAATTTCCTATTTTAATGAAGGTTATGTGTTAAGAGAAGTTAATTAAGATACAGTTAATGATAATTATAATATTAATACCACTGTATATTTCCAGTGTACTGCAGCCTATAAAACATGGAATTCCTTATTATTCCCAGTAAACCTACTGAAGTCAGGATAGAAAGTATTTTTTATCCACTTCATATATGAAGGGAAATTCAGATAAGATGTTGAGTCATTTATACAAAATTACATGTCCAGAGAGCATTGACCAGAACCCAGGCCTTCTGACTCCATTGTCTAGGGTTAAAACATAGAATGAAGTCAATACTACAGAACTATCTCACCATAAAAAATCAATAATCCTTCCCAAATGGCAAATTAACAGCCTACTTGTTCACTTAAGAATCACCCCACTAAGAATAATTAACAGGCTTCCATCTGTGGGAATTTTTTTTCTGGAAGCCATGCATCTATAAAGAAAATTTTAGTTAATAATTTAGAGCTTAGATAAGAAATACTCTACCATCACATTGCTTGTTCAATGTACAGCAGAATTCTTTGTAGTATATTTGCAAATATTTCTTGAGAAACTAGATACTACAGTGCCCAGTAAATGTGTGAAGCTGTGAAATCAGGGACATGAGAAAATTCAATCTATGTAACACAGTGACCTAAAAGAGAATGGAGATGATATAAATTAAGTGTACACAGAATGAGAGAGATTGCAGAGTCTGGAAAAAAAAAAGTTATTCTATAATATTAAGTACAAATTATGACTTTATTTTATCTGATATATTGGAAACTAATTTTTTTTAAGTTTTTACTTAAATTCCAGCTAGTTAACATAGTGTAATATTAGTTTCAGGTGTAGAATTTAGTGACTCATCACTTACATACAACATCCAGTGTTCATCACAAGCGTACTCCTTAATGCCCATTTAGTCCATTTAGTCCATGCTCCCACCAACCTCCCCTCTGATAAGCACCAATTTGTTAACATACGGGGAATTTGAACTTATTTAATTCAGTATATAATGCCTATAAATATTCAACAAATCAGGATATATTTTAGTTAAAACAAAATACTGTAGAGATTTATTCTAATAAAAAAATAATAATAATATAATTTTCGTTGCGACATCAATTCACCATCACCATCTATACACTAGAAATAAGTAGGAATCCAGATATCCATATCTCCAGTAGTGGATCAATAAATGTGTCATGTAATTTATTAATACCTAAATCTTGAAATATTTAAATTTCTGATACAGTTTTGAGTCACGATAAGTTACACATGCCAACTAATCAATATATTATGTGTCAATAAATGACCAATGTTCCTTTCTAATTCCATTAGTTTTTAAGAGAATGAATTAATAAGATTGTCTCTGATGAGGGAAACAAAGGCAAGAGAAATGTAGCTTAAATTAAACCTTACAGCTTGCAGCCCACTAATGGATACCTGAAATACGCAGAGTGTGACCTTCCTCAAGGAACTCATGGCCACCTTAGTGTCTTAATGTTTATGTCTTATTAAAGACTAAAAGTAACTTTATCTTAACAGCAGCTAGCCTCTCAAGGTCCTGAAAGCCTTGCTTCCAAATTCCTTAGAGACTTATGCTATCCCTAACCCCCACTAATTAAAAAATTTATAATCAGTGACTCCTCACAATCCCAGTGCAGCCCTTTATGCCCATAGGTCCTGTCCCCATGCTATAATAAAATCACCTTTTTGTGTGAAAAACATCTCAAGAATTCTTTCTTGGTCATTTGCTTATGAACCCAAAAACTTCCAAATTTCATCAGTCTCTATTTAATTTTTCCATATATATTAGGGTTAACATTTCTGTTTGAGAAAATGCAGAAGGAAAAAAAAAGAACTATAAAACTTGTAAGTGGCCCTAAATATACCACCTGTATTCACAGTAAAACTTCTCCTTTAGATGAATTTAAAGCATTTGTTTACTTTTATTTTAATAAATCACCATTATTATCTACTCACTCATGTGCCTTTGAATCGTGACAGGAAGAGGTGTCAGCAACTACATAAATATGAACATTCTACACATAATCAAAATTACAACATAATGACTAACATCACGCCTAAAGGGAAAAGCAAGACTTTCAGAAAAAGATCCATGAAGGGATTCAGTTCAGTCATGTTTTAACTAGAAAGCAGAGGTTATTTCCTAAGAGATCAGACTTAATTATACTAAAGTATCTGTAATCAGCATTGGGCCATTTTTCCAGGCCTAGGATTGAATATTTCAAAATGCTGGAATCAAAGCACACTTGCCACTTTATCTATACAAAACCCACCAGCTTTTATTTTAATTCAGTGAATTATTTCATAGTATTGGCAATTTCCCATCAACTAATCCAAAGAATGGGCTTATAAAAATGGCATTCCCTTTATTCCTGATTGGGTCAACCTAAATTATAAATGTGAGAAAATACCACATTATTTAAAAAATGTCTTCCATATTTAAGACTGAAGTATTTTAACTGTAACACTTATCAATACGTTCACCACAACTCTGTTCACAAAAAGGTGGAACTTACACTAAATCTCAACAGAAGGGCAACGAATAAATATATTGTAGAGCATTTATGTACCATGTGATAATACTGCATCATTATTTTGTGTATTAACTAATAAATTTTAATAAGTTAGTAATACACTTATAATAAAATGTGGCAGTAAACATAAATAAAATGTGGCAGGACACGCTAAACAAATACGGGATCAATAGTATTAAAAACGCACTGAAAACATACCAAAAATATCTTTAATGGTGTCTCTTTATAAAGATTAGAGGTCATTTTGTTACCTTTTGAAATATTCCTATATTTTTAAAATTTTTTCAGGGATCATGAAATACTTACAAAATCAAAAAAATTTATCTTTTTATCGATGGCTCTTCTATCTGTGCTCTTGGGCCTGGTCCGTTCATTCATTCATTCATTAATTCATTCATTTTTTTAAGATTTATTTATTTTAGAGAGAGAGAGCATGAGTGGGAGGGGCAGAGGGAGAAGGAAAGAGAATCTCAAGCCTACTCCGAGCTGAGCGAAGAGCCTGGGCCCAGAGCCAAAGCCCAACATGGGACCCAATCTCATGACCGTGAGATCAGGACCTGAGCCAGAACCAAGAGTCAGACACTTAAGGACTGTGCTACCCAGGCACCCTGGGCCTGGTCCATTTAAACTCACTGACACACCACCAAAGTCAAGCACACCATATACTTTTACATGCCCTGGCAAAATTTTAATTCCTTAGAAAATTTCTTATGCTTCAGACTTTCAGACTTTTCATTATTTTAATTTCACATACAAAGAGAAAATGTAGGTTGCAATTAGCTTTGTCAGAGCCTGATCAGCATCGATGGCTTGACTCTGTTTTCTTACAGTGACTTTTTCATGTATCTGTACTGATTGCATGACTTCTTGTAACCAGCATGTAACAAGAGGAAGACCATGGCCATGCAACAGGAGAATCAGCCAGTCATAGTTAGAGCTAGGTATACTGAAAGGCGATGCCATAGAAAGAGCTTGTGATGTACAGCTTAGATATGGGGGTTTAAACCTTAGCCTGACAATTATTCAGCCAGAATACTACTTAACCTCTTTGAGTCTGCTTTCTTTGTGTAGTGTGGGGAAAACACTGTCTATATCACATGTACTATTTCAGACCTACCAACGCATGCTCAAGCACTGGACATCTCCATTTCCCATGCAGAAGCAAGCAGTCCCCACAAGCGCAACACTATTATTGTGCAGCGGAGAAATATGGGGCTGACTTTCTGACTTTCTTCTGCTTAATTTTGCATTTAAAAATAAACACAATTATTCAAATCTTTTAACAAGTATTATCAGCCTTCCCTTCATGTTTTATGACTCTTTCCCAAATCTATGACTGTGTGTTATGATTCCAAAACCATTAATTTGATGAAGCTAAACAGCAATCAATGCAGAAAAAAGAAACAAAGACAAAAATGCAAAAGCATTCCAAGTGAGATTTGACAAAAATCACTGTATCTACAAAATAATCCAACTTCTCTAATTGGTTAACAAGGAAATGCACGGGGAAAAAAATGATCTACTGAATATAATTCTTCAATAAATGAATTGCCCAGAATCTCATTATTTTAGAAGATTTGATTAGCAGAAATTTTAAAGTCAAATAAAATGTTCTGAGTGTGCATTTCAACTCACCACACACTGCATGTAAGACACTTTTTCAATGATATATTAGATAAACTGGTTAGGAGAGAGAGAGAGGAAGAGAGGACGGAAGGGAGGGGGATAGAGGACAGTCGGGACTAGAGTAGAAAGAGGTAGAAAAGATGGAACTTTTAATTATTTGCTTTGAACCATCCATCAAAAGATTATAAGTGACCATAGCAGGAGATTCACATGTTGGTAATATTTTCTCCTCTACTACTGACTTTGGTCCTCTACTGTTATAAAAAGGACATCAAAACATCCACTGGAAAATCACTGTCATTTCCTGCTGCATCTATAACAGCTCTATGTGTTGGGAAGAGGTGCAGCCTGCAATGCCTTTGCTATTCTCTATATTCCACCGTGGTCATCTCATTCAGTTTGGAACATAAATAATATCTTATGTCCATCACTCCCAAATTTATCTAGTCATAAATTTTCTCTGAGTGTGACTCAAATGTCCAGTTGCCTTTTAGACATCTTCATTTGGGTGAAATTTAACTTAGTCCCTACCCTACAAAGCAATCCTGGTCTCATATTTACCTTTAAAGCCTTTCTTCTCTCAGTTACAGATAATAATTTAACCAGCTACTATGGCCCAACTCTTACAGTCATCCCTAATTGTCTCTTTCCCTTACCTTCATCCTTCAGTCTATGACCTAGTTCTACTCATTTTGAAATTAAAAAGATACCCCAAATCTAGACACTTCTCCCCATCTCATTATAGGTGCCAAAAAAATTGGAGACAATACTATTAACTATTAGTTTTAGAAAAATAGGCAAATCACACTAAAATAGGCATTGGACTAGCATGTAGCAGAGAAACAAAAGTAGTTTTAGGGCCATGGAATTAATCAGCTGCTATTAAAAACAAAAGGCTTCCATGATCAAAAAAAAATTAATATTGTGTTGAATATTTTCAATATGTTCATTTGTTACTAAGTTTCTACAGAACTTTTAATATAGAAATATTCATCAAGAATTTCACAGAGGGCAATATAATGCAAAGGGTACTGAAAATGTATTTGAACATAAAATCTATTTATTTGAGGAGAATTCTACACTAATTTAAGAAATATAGCCTTAAATAAAACTTTCAGACATGTTTATTTACACTTCCACATTTCAGACATATATCCAGCTTCAACTTTGTTGTTTTGGTGATTGTTGTTGGATCTTTTCACTTTCCCAAACTCTAAACATTGGAATGTCCCAAGACTTAGTTTTTTAAATTATTTTTTCTAATCTCTAAAAGTGATTATTTCACTCCCATTGGTTTAAACATTGTCATAAATTAAAAAGTCTCATGTCTGTATCTAACAGCTACCCCTCACCTCCTACTGAAGACCTCCATTTGGATATTCAAGAAGCATCTCCAAATTCACTCTTTATTTGCCCCCATCCCAACCAGCTCTGTCTTTGCTTTCCATTTTAGTGAATGGTAACTCTAGTTTTCTAGTAATTTAGGACAAAGAAATATTTGATGTCATCCTTGACTTTCTTCTTCTTTTCTCATGGTGCATATTCTATTCACCAATTACCATTGTAGTAGAAGGCATATTCATTTATGCTGAGGCCACTAATTTACACCTTTTAACTACTGCAAGCCATCTCTCTCCTCTGCTCCACATCCACCATTGGCTCCTTATCTCGCTCAAAACAGAAGCCAAATTTTACTATGACATAGAAGTTCTTACACAATCTGTCCTAGGCTGCTTCTCTCACTTCATGTTCCTACCACTCCCTCTTCTTTCTTTACTCTTTAACTGAGATATTCTCTGCTGTTCATGAACTTATGCTAACCATGTTCCTACCTTAAGGCCTTTGGACTTGGTTTCCTCTGTTTAAAATGTTTTATTCAACAATCCCTTCATAGCTTACACCTTATTTAGTTCAGGCTTCTGTTGGAACACTGACTTATCAGAGAGGTCTTCTTTGACCAGCCTATCTGAAATAATATTTATATTTCCCCATCACTTCATCTCTTTATCATGCTTTACTTTTTTTTTTTTTTTCCATGTTACTGTGATTGTTGATTTATATGTCAGCTTGGCTTGGATACTATGCCCAGTCGCTTGGTCAAACACTAGTCTAGATGTTGCTGTAAAGGCATTCTGTAGACCTGATTAACATCTATACTTAGCTGATTTTAAGTAAAGATTATCCTTGATAATATGGGTGAACTTCACCCAATTAACTGAAGGCCTTGAAAGCAAAAACTGAGGTTTCTTGGAGAAGAAAAAATTCTGCTTCAAGACTGCAATATAGAAATCTTTCCTGAACTTTCAGCCTGCAGCCTGCCCTACAGACCTTCAGTAGAAGCCTGCAGTATCAACTCCTGTCTGACTTTCCTGCCCTACAAATTTTGGTCATCAGTCCCCACAATCACATCAGCCAATTCCTTAAAATCTCTTTATTCTCTCTCTCTCTCTCTCTCTCTCTCTCTCTCTCTCTCTCACACACACACACACACACACACACACACACACCTCTATTGGTTCTGTTTTTCTGGAGAACCTTAACTGATACAACTACCTATTACCACCTACTGTATTAATGCGTTCCTTTGTGTATTTTTTCTCCCTGCATCGTTAGGATATAAATTTGTGAGGTAATTTTTTCTTTGATGCACTATTACATATCACCTTTTAGAGATGTGCCCGCAACATAATAGGACCTCACAAAATGTGTGCTGAATGAATAAATATTATTTTGTGACCAACTTAAATCAGGATAATTAAAGCAAAATAACAACAAAACAGAAAAACAAATAGCACTGCCTTTCATAAGTCACCATTGTTCCTGTTACGTGATTTTCACAAGTATTTGTAGGAAATGGTCTGTAGATATCCATATGCAAAGTGTAAAATTAATCAGCAATATCATCTTGTGTAACTTCTTATTTAACCCCACAGTCTTTCACTATACATTTAATAAGTGCCAGGAATTTTCACATGTATTCTACTTAATACACATAAAAAATCTTAAAAGGTAAGTAATTGTATTTAAAATAAAGAAAACTAAGGTTCAAAATGGTAATCAGTATAAAACATAATTTTGTCATAGGGCTCAGTGGAATATTACATTTAATAAGAGAATCAGGTTAAAAGATAAACTTTATTAATAGAGAAAAAGTAAATAATCAGAAGGAACAGATATTCTCACTTTTTATGAAAACTTCCACTGCAATTGAGTGTATTCTGCCTTGCTCCATCTTGCTACAAAGGAACAATAATATTATGGGATGAGGAGGCTGTAAAGAGTTACATGAGATAATTTATATGAGAGATCCTATCATAATTTATTAACAGATGTTAATTTGAATTTGAAAAATTATAAAGTTTGAATTCTTCAAATTCACTGTTGATTTTAAAAGCCAACCAAAGATGCAAATATTAAATATACATGTTGACACAAGTCTATGTGAATGAAACACACTCTGACTTTGTGAACTGATACATAAATAAGGGCAAAGTCTGAAAAATATTAACTAGTAGGTACCTAAGAATATAATTAGTCACAATGGTGTTACTTCAAATGAATTTTATACTTATTCCATCCTAAAATTGTAAATTTTATAAGAATTTCTCATGTGACCATCTGCCTTTACTACAGTGACTTACCATTATACAGCAATCATTTAAACCGAAGGCAATAGCTCCTGTTTATTTTTGTAGGAAATTATATTTATTCATCTATATTTGTTGTAGAAAATTTAGTTTTATTTACTTAAATCACTATGACTTCGCTGATTGTGTTATGATGAACTCAACAAGCATAAAACCTAGTGATTAACCACCTGTTTCCCTCCATGTAACAATTATCACATAAGTTAAAAAAAAATGACTATGGCAAAGACATTTTTATTGCCCAATGCCAAATTTTGACTTTCTCTTTGATAGTACCTGCCATATTATGCAGAGGGTGCTCAATAAATGTGAATTCACTTACGACTTACCATGAGTTCACCATCTCAAAGAAGCAAATTAAAAAAAAAAAAAAACAAGAGAATGAAACCAATTTTGTTAGTAAAAATCATACATATATGTGAGGGCTGATCTCAATTACCCTGATTTTCTTCACATCAGCATTCAATTTGCCATTGTTATAGTTTGGATGCTTTTTCAAATACCCAACCATTCTACTGCAAGAATTGATAGCCTATTTAAAAATCTGAACTTGCTTGAAATTTTACTAATAATGGTACTACTCGGAGCCAAGAATTTATCAAATACTTACATTTGCCTCATAATGTTTGGGGATATTTGGAAAACATTTTACAATCACCACTGTTCAAAGGAAAACATTGTCTTTGCTTGTAATGACCAAAGCACTTACTTTTTTTGGAAATGTTTTCACCCAAAGAAAAAGGTTTTCATTTAGAAATGTAAACATTTTGGCTGTCAGGGAGGTACCAAATAAAAGATTCTCTGATTGCTTTAAATGAGCCATTGAGAAAACCCTTGCCAATGTAGACACAGTTAGTCAGTATTCTACAATGTGTCAAAGCGTTCCACCTTCTTTGGTGCTTTGCAAATCACACCAGGGATTTGAGTAAATTAAGTTAGTTTTTTCACTAGAAACCAGATGTTGTACCTCCACTGAGTTTTATTTGGGAAAACAATGCATTATTAAGTGACTACGAGCCATACTATCAGGAAGAAATACTGCATCTGGGTGTCAAAATTTATGTTAAGTTTCAACCTGCTGTAATAGAAAGTCTTCGAGGTAATACTCAGCCCCTGCTAATAGAAATCTGGAATGACATAAGATGATTACTAATTTTTTTTTTAAATTCCAAAGATGTGTGACAGGCCATAGAGTAAGGACAAAAACACCCTTAGTAGAGTTAGCAAATAGAATGAGTTGTCAAAAATGAAGCAGGATGTGTGTGTGTGTGCACATGCATGTGTATCAAAAAGCCCATATTAATAAGGCCAATTAGAATCAGAGACCTAACTCGGCCCATGCATCCAGATTCTAGAAGGTAACTAATCAAACTATGTAGAATAAAAAGGAAAGAAGGAGAGGAAAAGGGAAGTTAAACAAAAGGAAGAATGGAGGGAAACAAACAAAAAGGAAAGGGGGGGTGGTGGGAGGGAAGGAAAGAAGCATGAAGAGAGGGAGAAAAGAAAGGAGGAAGAAATGAGAGGAAAGGGGGAAAGAGAAAGAAAGGAAAGAAACATTTAGAAACTGGAAGCATATTTATCAACTCAAATGTATGTCTAAGACCTCCCAGATTGTGGCTATAAGTAATTGCACTTTCCTCACCCATAAGATTTCTAACTACCAAGAGATATGTCCGTTTTAGAATATCCCAGATTTTCTGGGCATCCCCAAAGCAGTGTCTCACATGAGCAAACAACTTGTCCACTGCAGATCACGACACAAGATCTGCCCCATTCTTCTCCTCTTGCTTTTATCGCACTTGCCACTGATATGCCTGTCAAGCCAAATGCTAAAACCTTCCTGCCACTGCCCATTTGTTACTTTCAACTTTCTTTCCCTAAGGATGTTAAATCGTGTTGTACAAGGCATCTTCCATGTATCTCAAAGTATTCCAAGATATGTTGAAACACAAGGTACTGATGGTTTGTATGAAAGAATAGGAAAATGACCTCTTTCATAATTAAGTTTCAGATTTTATGAGTCTCTACAAGCACAGATGATTGTCAGCCTAGGTGACATACTTTTTTCTTGAATGGTCAGGTCAGCTTATGGCCCTTTCTTTTCTACTGTAGGAAATCAAACCTAACCCAAGGAGCTGGCCATAAAACACACTTCCTCACATCTTACTCAGTCTCTCACTATCAGCATCATTTCCCCATCCCAAACTCTTTCCTCTTACAAATTTTCAAAGAAAAAAATGTCCTCACATGCCAGTTGATGTTTAGAGACACAGGGGAAAAGATGCTCACATGCCAGCAAGTTTGCATTAATAATATCTTGGATCAGGTAAGTCCATATATGCATTCTTATATGTAATTATACATGTATTTATATTTTTTCAACTCTATACTTTTTATATTATAATTATACATGAAGCCCTTTTCCTAATTGTCCATATCATAAAACTTACAATTTCATGAAAATACACTCACAGGATTTCATGGAAGGAGGAAGAAGGCATTTCAGACAAACTACACATTTTCAAGAACATTTTTATTTGACAGCTTTATTGAATTCACTGATTTAGTGGATGTATTAGTTAGCTATTGCTGCGTAACAAATAACCTCAACAGATAATTATTTAAAACAATAAACAGTAACTACAGAGAACAAACTGATGTTTACCACAGGGGAGGTGGGTGGGGGGGATAGGTTAAGTAGTGATGGGGATTAAGGAATGAACTTGTTGTGATGAGCACTGGGTGTTATACGGAAGTATTGAATCACTATATTTTACAGCTCTAACTAATATTACACTGTAAGTTAACTAATTGGAATTTAAATAAAAACTTTAAAAAACGAAATAAAACAATAAATATTTATTATTGAACTATTTCCGTGGGTCAGAAATTCAGTTTAGCTGAGTGGTTGTGACTTTGGTTCTTTTATGAAATCACAGTCAAGATGTTGAGAAAGACCGCAGTTATCTAAAGGCACTACTGGGGCTAGAAGATATGTTTCTAAGATGTCCAGATGCCTCCAAAATGGTTGTTGAAAAGAGGCCTCCTTTTCTTGTTACATGTACCTCTCCACAGGACTGCCCCAGCATCCTCACAACATGGCAGCTGGCTTCTCCAGGAGAGAGCAAGAAAGAAATCACAATGCCTTTCAGGACCTCGTCTCACAAGTCACATGCCATCACTTCTGCCACATTCTCTTTAATTAGAAGATAGTTACTAAGTCTAGCCCACATGTGGTTAGAGGGTAACATTTAAACTGTGCCTTTTGAGAAGAGGAGTATCAAAGACCTTTGGATATATTTTAAAACACTACAGGAGGAATATGTAAAGTATTTGACAAAGGCTCACTCAGAAAAAAAAAAAAATATGGCAAAGATTGGATGAATCCAGGCTTCCATCATTGGAGATTCTGTCTAAGACACTATACTATACCTTAATGCAAAATAGATACTGGATGTGTATATAAGGTTTTGGTCTGTTTCAAGGTCTTTACTTGACTGAAATAGAGATAGACTCAATTCTCAATCCCTGTTCCTTTTTGTTGATGTTAGTATGTGCAGAATTTATTTTCTAGTAAATGATGAGAAACTTCATTTCATTCCTTCATCACAATGATAGTGTCTACACTGGCAGATGGAACTTTGGAGTGGCCTACATAGACCACTTATACAAGACATGGGAATTGCGTACATGATTTTCTGACCAGGAAGCCATAATGGTACAGACTGAATCATATTGCCATTGGCAGGACAGTTCAAAGTACCAAATGGTCTGAAAAACATCAGAAGGAAAAGGAATATATACCAACATAATTAATTATATTATGATAAAAATCTGTCTTACCCTTATATCTTAGAGATGAACTGTAACAGCAACAACAAAAATAAGCTATTTCATTTTTTTCTCCCCCAAGATTAGCAGCTTAATGTGTAGGTGCAGGATGGATATTAGACATCTGGCTTCACAAGAGTAAGTATCAACAGTGGCAACATAAGCAGAAAATTTTTATAATATTAGCAATTCAAATTCAAGTATCAGATCAGTGTGGTATTGGAATATGTTTGAAGGCCACAACTTTTTTCAGCAAAACTTCCTTTTTTAAGCAAAATAATATGGTGTTTGTCAGTGTGTGTATCAAAATTTGCCATTCAATGATATTAAAATGACTTGATGTTCAACCATAACTTTGGTATCATTTACAACATCAAAATTTATTTAAGCTGTGGATCAAATAGGATGTTCTAAAATTGTGGTCTCACTACTGTTATTCCAACTTTAACACACAGCAAATCCTGTGATGTCAGCATCTAGGAAAAACTCTGGCTTTTATCTATTCTAATTCTATCTCTCTAATATTTAAATTGTGACTTGTTTTCAGTTTGTCACTTAAATATTACCTATGATATACATAAAAAAAGACGCAGTATCAAATTCAATTATATCAAGGGAAATCCTATTCTTTCTTCTTCTGTCAAACAGATGAAGCATTTCACTGACACAGTCTTTAGTAATGGCCACTGCAAAATGATTTCTTTGTATCTTGGTTTAATATTTACATTTTCAGAAGCTACCTGAACTTACAAGGACATAGTTGTAACAGGAACTGTTTTTATTTTTTCCATATAGCCTCAGTATGAGTTAGCCTTCACTGTGTAACAAATTGCACTCAAACTTAGCGGTTAAAACAACAACCACTCATAATTGTTTAGGTTAGCTGGATAATTCTTCTGGACTGAACCAGCTCAGTTGATATCTGCTGAACTCAGTCATGTGGCTGTGATTATTTGGAAGGTCAGCTGAAAGATCCAGGATGGTATCACCCCTACACTTTGGCAGCTGACAGCCGGTCTCTTGGCACAACTGAGGGGACTATGCCACATGTTTCTCATCATCTAGTAAAATAGTGTGGGCTTTTTCAAATGGCCGTCCTTGGGTTTTCCACAGCAGCAAGAGAAGTAAAGCTACTCCACTTGCCATCATGTTTAGAATGACCCATCATGCAAGCATCTGATATGGCTAACTCATATGCAAGGAGGAGAGATGGGCTCCACTTATTGATGGGAGGATCTGTCATGTCACAATGCAAGAGTATGAAAGAAAAGAATCTACAACATTTTTTTACAGTGTATAGCCATCCTATTGTCTCAAATTTTGTAAGAATACAGGGGTTCAGTTGGATTCACAGAATAGGTGTAAATAGTGTGTAATAATGAAATGACCATAGCTTTGGAGTAAAAAAAATGATGTGACCTTTCATGTATTCATTCATTCATTCATTCATTCATTCATTCATTCAAACATTATACATTTATTGAATATGTAGATTATTCCAGACAATTCATTCAATAATCATTGATTCATCAAATGTTTATTAGTATTTCTTATGTTCTAGGGCAATTCTGGGCACTAGAGATTTGACAGAAGACAAGACAATGACAGAGAAGACAAAGTTCTGTTCTCATGGAATTTGTATTCCAAATAGACCAACACACACATACATATACATATAGTAGAAAATATTTTAAAAAGAAGTAGAAACAAAATAATTTATTTGACATAGATGGTCAGTGAAAATATCTTTGAGGAGGCGACATTTCATCTGAAAGCTGACCACGGGAAAGTATTTATCCTTCAAAATGGATATCCCAGTATAAGAAATAGAGAAAACATCCAATGTAAGATCCTATGGCAAGGACGAGCTTGATATTTCAAAGAATAAAATGAGACAAGTGCTTGGACAGAACTGTATGAGCAAGGTAAAGGGTATCAGGAATGAGATAGGTTGCTTGATCATGCCCAGGCCTTGAATTCTGGATTTAGGAATTTATGCTCATTTTCAGATATTAGAGGCATAGTCAGGAGGGTTGATATGGGCCATAGGTGAATACATCCAACTGGCACTATGGACTTTATGCCCCATGGGAATAGGCAGAGCTAGAGCAGGACTAGAGTAAGGTCTTCTATAGCACAAAATCTAAGAAAGTGAACCTTATTACCAGTCTAAGGGTGCAGTCCCTGCCTACAAGGATTTCCCTCAAGTCTGGCTGAGGGGACAGTATTTTAAATACATGATAGAAAATGCTTGTTGAGGATTATGCACATATTGCTTGACCCATAAAAAAGATATTACATGGGCTATAAAAGGTTATAAGCAAAAGTACTTCACAGGTTATTCTAGAAAGACCCAAGCAAGACCTAATACATGTTATATTCCTTCCTTTAAAAATATAAAAAATACCAACTTTATACAATGTCAAGCTGAATAGGAATCACAAAAGAAGGTTTTACAAAATTGAGTCATTACCTTAATTCCTCAAACCTGTTCTTTAACATTACACTTGGATGTCTAGCTCCATCATTCCGTAACTCTCTGTGTCTCTGGAATCCACACCTCACTATCAGAAACATAGATGTCAGCTTAATCTCTTTATGTTACACATCTGTCCAATATTTCAGATCACACTTGCCAACATTAGTGTGAAATATCTATTTATGATTACATTTGTAAGATATGGATTCAATCTCCCTTTGATTATCTATTACAGCAGTAGTGTGATTGAAAAACTACACACATGCCAAAAAAAATTATCTAATTTATTGTGTTCAAAGGCTAAAGGAAAGTTCTTCATACTCCACAAGGAAGATGAGTACAATTTTACAAAATAATAAAGGTCAAAATTTTAATTTCTCTTAGGTAATCATTCTTTTTATATTTAAAAATGCAAGCATATTATTTTAATTCAGTTTTGCTTGTTTTTAAAAATTAAAAACAACAATTTGAGTTTGTATCTACATCCCTATTACTTTAAGATGAATGATTGATCCAATACATTTTTGTACCTTAAATCTTGTTTTACACTTGCTGGTAGACATCAAATGCTCTCTGAACCAAAATCACTGGTGAAAAACATGAAGACTTGTTTTCTTTTCATAAAGATTTTCTCTCCCATTCTATTATGTTTCCTATAGCGATGCTTCTTTTCCCCCACAAAAACCCACAAACACACATGACACAGAAACTATTTATAAATACACAAACAAATCATTTCCCTTCACTGTTCTGTAGACTAAAATAATAACTCATCAAGAACAGCTTAGACAAGCAGTTATTTGCAGGGCTCAAAGCATCATGTCTACTAAATGATGATGATTTCATTACATCATGTAGAAATCCATTTTCAATTTTACAGCGTTGGTATATTAATTAATATTTATTTAGTTTTGGGAAAAAGGAGCACAACAATCAAATAAATGTCTCCAGCAAATATTAATACCTTTATATCTCCATGATTACCGAGATTTATTCATTCAACAAATATGTATTAATAATCTCTTACTATTTTCTAAGTGCTATATTATACACTTGGAATAAGAAGCTATACAAGACATAATGGGAGAAACAACAGAAGGCAGAAACGATGAATCATCTTACTGTTGCTCAGGAGGGGAGCATCAGTGAAGGTTTCACATAGGAGGTAAAACATAAAGACCATAGAGACTTAAAGAACAAATTGAAGGTTTACTGGTTTACAAAGAGAGAAATAAACAATAAATAAGGACAGAACTGAGCCTAAACATAAAAGTCTGAAATACCCTCATTCAACCTGGTCCAGCGAGTGTTTTGGTTCACTGAATCTTAGGTCTTAGTACAGTAATGATAGGAAATAAGGCTCAACACACTAGCAAGGGGCAATGGCTAAAGAATTTTTTAATGCCAGATTAAAGAGTTTAAAATTAACCTTGGCCATATGGAGAACCATTAAACAGTTCTAAGCAGGGGTACGGTTGGGAAAAACTTGGAAACAGCGTAGAAGATGAATTGATCAACAAAGAAATAATTTAGAAAGTTCCCCTGCCCGAGCACCAAATACAGTTTACATCATAGGGGGATAGGATGGACACCGCAGACACAGAAAGTAGAACAAATCATGTTCCTAAAGAAAAGTCCCTTAAGTTGGACTAGCGAGACCCCAACATTATTGGGTATCCACACGGGGAGTTTTTATCAGTTTTTTCCATGATGACATCCCAGAGAAATGTTAATTTGTTTTTTTAGTCTCCATTCACAGTCAGAAACACATTTTACTTTATGAACTATACATAAGTCTCTATAACTCTCTATTGTTCAACCTCCACACCCTCCACACACATCTAAGGTTCAAACAAAATATTTCATAAAACTGTCATCCTTAGACCATGACAGCCATTTGGACATTGTCAGTTCTTTCATTTCTATGTCACAGAAAATATGCATAAGACCTTCTAAATTAATTGCATAACCCTCTTGTAGATGGTGATCAGAAGTCTATACAATACTAGTTTAGAAAAGAAGAGCATCTGGATCACTTGAACTAATGGTTGCCTGTGTCCAGGTCCAGCCACAGGTATGCTGGCCTAAAAAACCTGCTAGAAAAACAGATGTGGAGCAGTTAGCACTCGCCCAGTCAGCTATACCTGATACCCAAGAAAAGCCACTGTTTCTGAATTAATTCTATTCTATCTATAGTCATCATATCACTAGCTACCAAAGTATCAGTAGTTACAATAACATATCTTCTGTTTCTAATAAATCTTCCTTGGGCATATCAGATCATTGTGTTCCAAAGTGGTTTAGCATAACTAGAGAGCTACTCTGTGTTACACGAATTGGCTCAAGTTCTAACTGCCTTTACTACATACTAATTTTTATTTATATCACTTGAAAAATATCTCCAAATACACAATTGTTTTATATATATATAATATATATATACACACACATATATATGCTATAGATATTTTCAACACCAAACTATATATTTCATTATTATCCCCACAAACACAAAGTAAAGTTTCATTTTTACCAAGTAGTCTTAGTCTATGGAATTTTTTTTCTTGTTTTCTTGAAATGTTGCAAATATCTCTCTAACACCAATTATTCCTTTTCCACTAGAAACCAGTTACATGGGATCATCTGGAAATATTTATTCTTTAACCATAAGTTTCTCTGTATCCACTGAGAGTCTATCTTTGTACTTGAAGCTTTAAAAAGCTTTTCCAACCTGTTCATATGGTAGAAACTTTCCATTACCTTTCATTAAAAAAAATAATAACCTGCTTACATAAAGTAAAATACCTTACTGTATATGAATAACCAAACCTTCTCATTGTTGCCTGCCCCATCATATAATATATATACATTTAGTCGGTTTGAGGACCGAATATGATTTAGATTATGTTTACTCCATAAACTATATTTCTTCTTTTAATTAATTTATGATATCTCTGTATTATAGATTAGTGTTTCAGACCATAGATCTGAAATGAGACAACTGAAAACTTTGTACCCCGACTTGGCTTTACTTGGTTAAGTGAATTAATATTAACTATTAATTTTATTAACTAATAATAAGCTAAATTCCATGTCTGTTAAAAACAGAAATAATGAGAGTATCATCTTATGGGATCATTATGAAAATTGAATAATGCATTGCATATAAAGCACTTAACATAGTGTTTTTCACATAGCAGGTGTTTATTAAATGTAAGCTATAATTCTTTTTACAGAAATGTCTGACCTGAGTGCCTTGGCATAATATGCATCTAAATGTGTCACCTTCCAGCTCTCAATTTGCTCTGACATTGAAAAGCTTGAGTGAACTGCTAGAGTTCACAAGGAGACTGAAGGTTGTAGATGGACTCTATCATTTTGTTAAATATTTAAAATAATTTTAAAGTATGTCATTACCTGTTATTATGATTTATTACTAATTTCACAAATATAGCTTTGCGAATGCATATTTTACAGTTATATAAAGTGTTTTCTCAGTTTGTTCATTCTTCATCACTCTCAGCAAGTAAAGACTTTGCAAACCGCAAACCCCAACCAAAATAAAGAAAGAAATATAAGCTTCCTCAGTGTATTATTTTCTATAGCTTTGCAAGCTGACAATCATTTGGATTTACACAGCAATATTTTCTGTAATGGAGAAATACAGACTAGAAAATTTAAAAATGATAATAATAATAATAATAACGTGTGATATCTGTTTAAATTCTTCAAGGTCTTTGATTCTATTCTTTCCATTTACTATAAAGCCACACATTCTGTCTCCAAATAAATGTAGCATCGTAACAGTTTGATTTGGAATATGATGTATTTCAAGAATACTTCTATTTTGGGGGCGACTGGATGGCTCAGTCGTTAAGCGTCTGTCTTCAGCTCAGGGCATGATCCCGGCGTTATGGGATCGAGCCCCACATCAGGCTCCTCCGCTGGAAGCCTGCTTCTTCCTCTCCCACTCCCCCTGCTTGTGTTCCCTCTCTCGCTGGCTGTCTCTCTCTCTGTCAAATAAATAAGTAAAATCTTTAAAAAAAAAAAAAAAGAATACTTCCATTTTAATTACTATCTTCTATTCCTAGAAAAATTGTTACAGAAGCTAATGGAATTTCTAACATCTTATACGTCTACCCTTTTGCCTCATGTTTTGTTTTTTGTTTTTGTTTCCTTTCCGACAATAGTGGCTCAGTCGGTAAATCATTTTTTTTTTTAAAGATTTTATTTATTTATTTGACAGAGATAGAGACAGCCAGCAAGAGAGGGAACACAAGCAGGGGGACTGGGAGAGGAAGAAGCAGGCTCATAGTGGAGGAGCCTGATGTGGGGCTTGATCCCAGAACGCCGGGGTCTCGCCCTGAGCCAAAGGCAGACGCTTAAAGACTGCGCCACCCAGGTGCCCCTCATTCGGTAAATCTTAACCACAAACAGAACTTCAACTACAGCTTTAAATTCTCAGTTCTCGAAGTCAAAGGTTTTGCAGGTTGTTCCAGAAGCTTTGCATTGCAGTGCTCCCCAAGAGGAGCTCAGGAAGAACTCCATAGGAAGAAACAGGACATCTTCCTCATTCAACTTTAAAGATAAAGCCAGCACCAAATTATATTTAGGGGGTTGAATAAGGTTCTCAAACCCTTTTCAAACCCATTCACATTGCCTCTTAATTTAAAAGTGTATATTCTTCACCCTGTGTAATAGTAGTTCCTAGTATTTGCTCTTAAAGTCACACACTCCTACTTCAAATAAAAACCTTAAATTCTTCTAAAAATTTTGATTTTTAAAACTCTGTGAATTCGGTGGACCTAGGGTTCAAGAACTCACTCTTCCCCTGATCTATGGTCAGGTTTATCATTACTCTGAGGCTCAATTCCTTCACCTATGAAGAGAAATAATTATATTGGGATAATACAGGCTTATTGGGAGATATAAAGGAAGAAGTAAATGCCTTATTTAAAAGTACATGTAGAATAACTATGAATAGTATTATGACAATTATTTTTTCATTATAACTTATATTTTCAACTGTCACCTTCACAGATTTTTTATGATTTTATTGTGGAGCATAATTGCTCCCTTCTTACCTACTGCCCTTTGCTTTGCATGTCTTTTCATTTTTTTTTATCTTCTGGAAATGCAGAAACCATAACTGTACACACCATTACGGGTGGGTTTGTGTAACCTACCCCTTGACAGCAGGAAAACACTGTTTCCAGTGCCCTTCCTGATAATGTCCCATATTTTGTTGCCATACTTACAAAGTCATGGGTAGAGCTGAAATGACTGGGGGAAAATTTGCTATATGTAGTAACAGAGTGATGGGTATTAAGGAGGGCACATGTTGTGATGTGCACTGGGTGTTATACATAACTAATGAATCACTGAACACTATATCAAAAACTAATGATATACTATACAGTGGCTAACTGAACATTGTAATAAAAAATAAACTTATATTTGGAAAGAAAGAACTATTCTTCTAAAAAAATAAAGAACTATTCTTCTAAGAAAAACAAATTAAAAAAAAAAATAAAAGACATGTCTTGATCCATTCAAGCCATTGTCCTGGGCCAAGTTATGCAATGACACATCGGGACAACACAGGGGATAATAAAGACTCAGCAGAGGCGAGGCAAATGTTGTAAGTGCGAACTATGAGCCAAGAATAGGAATCAATACCTCAGAGGCCTTTTTTATGCACATATAGTTTAAGTGTTTTATTCTTCACCACTTTACACTGCACTAGCTGACACTAAAACTCATCAGGTACTTTTCTGCTCACTCACCCAGATACTTAGGATACTCTTATAATCTATTCTTACAAGACTGATTCTGCATTTAAATTGGACAAGGTCAAGTATAAATTCAGAGATTTCATTAGTTTTTCAGCCTACACATAACGTAATTTAAAAGATATTTATTAATACTTATCCTCAGAACTTATAATTCTCTATACAAATACAGTATTATTGCTATCCTTTACCTAAATCGTCTCCATAAAAAAATCAACAAAAGCTGCCCCATTCATTCCACAAATATTCAATTTTTAAAATTTACCTTGAAGGAAAAGCATTACAGCATACTTTTACAAGTATAAGCAGATGGTATACCCCAATCCATCTTTATCTATGCACAGACACCCCTCCCCCACAACCCTGCAAAGTGGGTTGGGGTGGAGCCTTCTCTTGAGGAAACAATGTGACCTTCTGAGTAATGAGTTAATAAATCATAATTAAAATAGGGTTCGCAGAATTTGTTAGATTGCTATGACTGAGAGAAGGCAGTCCCTGGCATCAAATCTGCATGAGATTGAATCTTGGCTAAGGACTTATCAGATGACTATTTCAAAAGTCAGGAACATCCTTGATCATTCTCATCGCCACATTAACATTATCAGATATAACACATCTTAAAATATTTCTCCTCTTTTTTATTAACTTTCTTTTCTTTTCCTACAAGTTGATTTTTTTTTTTAAGCCTGGTCTGCTTACTTTTACTACTCTCTTTATTTTTAACGATTCATCTATAATCATTCTCTCAATGATTTCTAAAGTTCGCCTTCCTGTTTGAGTGCAGAGAATTTTCCCCATTCTTTAATTTATATAGATTTTTCTCCATTCTTTAATTTGTTGGAAATGTTTAACTTATTCCCTCTTTCATGAACTCTAAGGTTTCTTAAGAAGCTTGCGCTCCACCCCTGTCTGCTTTGCTGCATCACTTGAAACCTGCTTCTTTGGCTTCCGCTCTGAGATGCTTGCCCCAGCAAGCAGCTGAGGTGGCTGGCCCCTTCCTGCCATGATGCCCCAGTGACAAAGCCACCCTGCCCAGCAAGTTAAGCTATTAAGAAGTGCTTTTACTAGATAGAGCTTGTCAGAGTCCCCCATCGGTTTCTCGAGTGATGGAGCAAAATGCAGTACATAGAGAAAAACCCAAACAATGTACTATGTGACCACTCTGCCTTAAGTCAATCATTAGTTTTCTTGAGTCTGTAACATTTCTTTGATAGAGCCCTTGATAGTGACAACTTTATAAAAATATTTACATTTTTAAGAATCCTGAAGGAAGATACAGGTGAACTCTGACCTCCACAGCAAAGGGCTATCTTCAAGGTCTTTTGAGACTAGATCTACCCAAATTGAATCAAATTTTAGGTGGGTTATGGTCTCCCTATGCATGCTTTTTGAAGCACTGGCTTAAATTTGTAGCACATCTCATCTTACTATTTCCACTTTTTAACACTGTCCCATGATCACTCCCCCACTACATGTATCAGTGAGGGTTTTGCCCTGCACAACTCAAGAGGGCACTGCTGTCATAGAAAAACAAAAAAAATCTGGATACCTTTGCCTTTGGACTTGGCATGACCAGTAAAGCCATTCTCTTCATTTTTTTCATAGGTTGCCCTGATTTACCTCTCCAGCTCCACCTCCTTCCACTTGTCCTCATCCTACACACTATATCCGTGCCACACTAAACTACTTTCTTCTAAATGTGTCATGCTTTAATGTTCCGTGACTTTTCAGTACAGCACAGCTGGAACTGTATGGAATGCTGCCATCATCTTATCTGCCATTTCCACTTAATTTTAAGGTTGACTTGTTGCCTCCGTGAAGATTTCTCTGTAGAGATTAATAGTCTTTCCTCTCCTGATCATCTTATGCCTTAGTCAAATTTGCATTTGTCTCAGTGTTTGTCTGTCTCCCCTCTGGACATTAAGGCCTTTGAGAGTGGGCTGTGCTTCATCTCTCCACAGTGTGTGGCATGGATCAGACACAAGGGAATTCTGAAAGGGCTGATAAGGCAAACTCAGGAAGCAGGCTCCATTGTTGGCTCCAGACTCCCCCACTTTCACACCGTATTAGTCAAATTACTTAACCTCTCTGTGACACACTTTCTTCAATAGTAAAATGGAGTTTGTCATAGTATCTACCATATAGGGTCACTGCAATTAGTAAAGGAGTTAATACATGTAACATGATTAGAATGGTGGTAATAATCAGCACATTCAAAATATCAATTATTAGTAATAATATTGCTATAATTATTACACTTATTTTATTATTACTTCTTTCATAGTATTGCCAAAAGGTAGTTCTTAAAATTTGGGGTACAGAAGAACTATTAAAGATAAGCTTTTAAAATTCAGAGTGGTGGGCTTTAGGGTCCTGGGGTTTGCATTCTTACAAATAACTCATTTTAGACCCACTTCCAACACTGTGATGATTGGGAGTCATAAAATGCCTTGAGTGATCCTAAAATTCTAAATTATCATAATTCTTATGGTGATTAATACACACATGCATATACACACCATTCAGATGAGAAATCCTTTTAGCTGTTCAAATTAAAACAAACTTTTTTCCTAGATAATCCTCAGTGTCAGAAATTTATATTTACCTGAACATGCATTCTCTTTCTTTATCATATTTGGTTATTTTAAAATCTATTTTTGGTGTCCAGCATTTAGAACATTAATAGTAACATCTCACATGCTTATTTGAAGCACTTTACAATTTAAATGCACTATTATACTTGTGTTTGTAGTGGTGTTAAACATCTTTCATAGATAAATTTAGTCACTCAATTAAGCAACAACAAAATCAAATTAATTTTTGGAGTGTTGATGATAAAATACACAAGAGAAAGCAATAAAAAAATCACTATCTTGCAAGTTTTCTTTCATCATAGGTAAAAAAGTATCCTCCCCAATATGTGCTTTTTAGTTGAAGTTTTGGAAAGTTCTGCCTTCACCATTATTATATTCAAGGCAAGGCTTGCTTGCTCTAAAATGCTGAACTACCAAGTATGCTTAAAGGAGAGGGGATTTGTAAAGCCTACAATTCTGAACAACTTTGAACAGAATTTCGTAATGATTTCTATTTGGCATATAAAATCCAGTATAAAACTCAGACAAGAGGTGCCTGTGTGACTCAGTCAGTTAAGCGTCTGCCTTCAGCTCAGGACATGATCTCAGGGTCCTGGGATGGAGCCCTGCCTCCCTACTTAGAGGGGAGTCTCCTCTTCCCTCTCCCTTTGTCCCCCCCCCCACTTGTTCTCTCTCTCTCTCTCTCAAATAAATAATAATTCTAAAAACTCAGACAAAATATTCTCCCAACAAGATATAGACACTATGACTAAAAAGCTTTTTAATCAAATACCATACATCTGAGTCTGTTATATGCTTATAGGAATAGCCAATAGATAATTATATAGAAAATATGAGGAAAAGAAAAACATAAGCTCAACATTATAACTTTTAATATACGTATTTCTGCAATAGGTTGCTTTTGAGCCAAGATAACAACCCCAGACCATTGTTTCTTCCTTCAGGCCCACTATGGTAGCCATATGTAGAAGTGATGAGATATTAGGGACTATAGGACAAGTTAAAAAAAAAAAAATCCCTGTTAGGAAGAGATGGTCCAGACTTAATATTAAGCTACAATTTTCTCTACATTGAATTTAACTTGAAATTATCCATTTAATATCAAGAGACATTCAAATATCTAAGAGATATGAAATACAAGACATAATATAAAGATCATTTGTAAGTGGAACGAATTAACTTTCATAAGAGTTGGTTATATTCTGTTTGGCATCCTATTTTAGAGTCCACCTTATTTGGCTTTTGCTCTTAACAGCATCTTTTAAGGACCTATAAAAGTTTTTCTCCTTTTCAATATGTATGTTTTTAGCAACTACTACGTGCTAAGTACTGCTGTTAAGTGTTGAGAAAGAGAAAAAGCTGAAGGCCCTGCCCTCTCGGAGTTCTATTCCAGTGCTCAAAACACATATTAACATAATGATACTTAAAATATGTCAGATTGTGAAAAATGCTATGAAGGAAACTAATTCATGGTAATGAGGTGAGAGAATGGTAAGAGGCAATGTTTTAGAAAGGGGAGTCTGGACCACCCAAAGAAATGTCATTTTATCGGAGATAAAAACAAAGTGAAGGAATCCGTCTTGTAACTATTTGCGAGAAGAGCTGAAGCCATGGGACTATGTGGAAGGAGGCAAACAAACAAGCAAGGTGCAAAGGCCTGAAGAGACGTGTATTTTTAAGTTCAAACTTTGGACTTTTCCATTTGCTGCCTCTGGCCACCCTTACTACTTTGAAACTTAGAAACATTAATCATCTTCCAGTTTTACAATTTCTGTCTCAAAGGCCTAAATTTTATCTTACTTTTCCTTTTAATAATTTGCCAAAAATAATTATGAATCACTACATGACTTCTGGTAAAAATTAAAATTATGTAATAAAGTTCCCCTTTGTTCCAGGCCCATTTCATCTCCCATTTGATAAGTAAACACTTCACCTATTTTCCATACTTTGTTACCTATCATTATTTTTTCCTTAGATTTATATTCATACTTGTACATACAATAATATATTTGGAGAGTTTCTGTGTGTGTGTGTGTGTGTGTGTGTGTGCCTTATTTTTTAATATCTAAGATTCTATCTATGTCAGATCCCTGAAGCTATGTATACCCTAGAATTAGTGGTCATTTCTGTTCATAATCAAGTAAGAAAAATAAACCCTACTGCTCAACCCCTATTTTTTCTATCTTGTTTGTTTAAACACTGAATTTACCACACTTGGTTCAAATAGGTACTAAAATTGAATTCCTAATTATATATACCAATGAAAAACTTTATTTTGGGCATATATCACCATTGTGATCTCCCTCTGTTCATCTTGCCTTCTGACTCTAGATACTAAATATCTATTAAAATACTTCCCATCAGAAAATATTTGCATGTTGATGATGCTTCATGTGGCATGACCCCATGACTCCACTTGCCACGATTTTCTCTTTTCTAATAACTAGCAAATTCTGCCGTGTATTGGAGTCTCCATCTGCATTATTTCTACAATCAACCCCAAGCAGCCAGTTTTGTTTTATTCTGATGGTTGCAGGCTTGAGAACAACTAAGTAATTTTACATCTTTTGTTTGCTTGGCTCTTTAAACTGCCAAAGGCTTTGAAAACAATTTTAAAATATAGTTATGGTGGTTTTCTCAAAGCATATTTTAACATTTCTCATAAATAGTTTTTCAGATTGTTCCACCTGAGTAATACAGAGAACCAAAAAGAAAGAGATCATTTTTTAACTTCCATGATGTAAAAGTTTAAGGTTTTAGGAGGCCAAAGGGTTCCAAGGAATTATTTTTCTCCCAGTTTCATGTGCAACTTACAAAAGGCTCCTATAATATTATAAATATACTTATAAATTCTTCCTACTAATTGAAATACAAAACTTGTACCCACAAGCACCCACAATGACCACAGAATGATGATGTGGCCTATGGTCAGCAGTGATTCATTATGCCTAAAATGTTTGCAATTAAACTTAATGGAGGGGAAATAGGTCTCTCTTTATAAGCAATTGTCCCCTTTCTTTCCCCACTGATTCAACCATGTTATTAAACACAAATAAGAATATATTTTCCCTAAAATTCACAATTTGATTCAAGTGTCTGCTAACTCAGGTTAACCCAAATTAACACAAATGTCCGTTTTCAGCAATATTTAGAGAAATAAAATATAACTGTTATTGATTTAGATTTAAAACCAAAAGATGTTAATATGGAATAGGCTGGAAAAAAACAGAATGAAGGTACAACCCAGCAGAAAGAAAGCTATAATTATCTAAATACACTCTGGCAAAATCAAGTTCCAAATTATCATTATAGACATCATAAAATATAATTGTTTACAGTCTTTAAATAGAAGTGCTGTGATCAAACATTTCCCCTCCTGTAATAGTTTAAAGAATAGGAAATTGAAAGAAAAACAAAACCAATAAAGTAGACTATCCATAAACAATATCAAGAAATTACCAATAAGCTGGCCCTCAAAATTATTTATCAAGACTTGAGGCTAACAAAGGTCCCATCAAACCAGAAAATAGACATAAACCACACCACTGCTGCCAGTATCTTCTTTTGCTCTCCTTTGTTTTCACTTACACATGACATTAAAAGACCACAGTATTAAATTGTATACTTCTTAGATATGTAACGTGAACAAACAAGTTTCCCTTCATACCCAGATCGCGCAAAAATAAATATTCCCATTGTATTTACTCAAAAGTAAGAACATGGAGAAAGTGTCACTCCTTTGGTCCCATTGTTGGATTGTCAATGTTACCTTAAATTCTAAGAATTTAGAATAAATACTTTCAGAATTTAGAGGAGTCTACATTTATTTTATAGTTGAATCAACCATGTCCCAAAAAAGAATATTTAATCTGAAATTTACTGATTTCTCCGAACATGGGAAAAAACAAAAACAAACATAGTTTATAAGTTTTCAGTTCATCTTGCAAATATGCAAGAGTAATTTTCTGCAATTGAATTAAGGACTTTAATAATTTAAGTATCTAATGCGATATCTGAAATATTTTACTCATGAAATTTTAGAGTTTTTGTGGAATTTTAAGTTACATTCTGTTACTTGACAGCATTATGGTACAGACATCTTAAATATTCAAGACAATAGTTTATAAGGCCAACCTTTCATATAAAAGCAATACAAAGATTCCTCCGGCTGGTAGGAGGAGACAGAATGGATTCTTAGACCTTCTAAGATTACGTGTTTGTTCGCTTTTTTAGATGTCAACCATCTGTTATTTCAACATTAGCTTTCATTGTAGTTGATATACAATATTACATTACTTTCAGGTGTTAAGATTATATTCATCTTTCCTTTTTCTTTTGCTATTTTGTTATCCTTTTCTAAATATCTTTGTTTCATTTCATTTACTTGTTCAACAAGTATTTGCCCAAAACACGTATTTTGTACCTGCACTGTTTAGGAACCTGGATATAAGAAGGAAAATCAGACAAAAGTTTCTGTTACTACATTTTAATGTAAACAAAGGAAATTTATACTGTGGTATGTCAGAGCTGATAAGTGTCAGAAAACTAAATCAAGAGTTGGGACAGGAGGTGCAGAAGGGTGAGTTGGCTGTAATTATAATTAGTGGTCTAAGGACACTCTTTGCTTCATGGGACCAAAGGATTGGTTAGCCAGCTAAGGGTAACTGAACATTCTTCAGTGGTCATAGGCCCACATTTGAGCAGATCCATTTCATCTTTAGAAGTACACAGACATGGATATTTATCCCACACAGCTGTTAATTACATGTGGCTTTTCCCATAATTAATTAAATATGGCTCTGACCTTTGTCTTTTCTTTTCTTCATGTTACAATCTTAACAACAAGCCAAGCCATTTTTTTTTTAAATAGATTCTTAACCTCCCCTTGGTACTCTTGGTGGTATTCGATTACATTTTTCAATCTTCTTGTTTTGCTCCTTTTGGTGAGAGACATGTAGCACTAATGTGAATTCGCTATCCAAAAAATTATCCATTTTCTTATCCAATCTCCTGTAGTTGATGGGTTGTCTCATTTTCCAGTAGAACACATGATTTTACAAAGTACACCTTGTCTACTAAGGCCATCATAAAGCTTGAACAGAAACAGGTATCATCTCAAACAGCTGTTCTCAATTCTGACTTCATTTTCACATCACATGGTAACCTCAAAAATATTGATGCCTGGACCCCACATCAAGAGTCTCATTCAATTGTCTGTGTGGGAATAGGTATTGGTTACTTTAAAAATCTCCCTAGATGCTTCCATTTGCAACCAAGGAATATGAGAAACTGGAATGAGCCTTTTGCTCAACATGAACCAGTAAGCAGGATAACCTGGGAATGTTTTAGAAACACAGAAGAGTGGGCACCATCCAAGACCTATTCTGTTAAAATTTGCATTTTTAACAAATCCTCAGTGATTTTTATGCATATTAAAGTTTAAAAAGCACTGCTCTAGATATACTCTTCCATTCTGGAGATAAGGTAATTAGGAGTATAGAAAAATAATTTGCTTACAGTTGGTATAGCTAACTAGGAGAAAGCTGGGTTTCACTTTGCCATATATGTTCTTTATCACAAATTTTGTAAGTGACTGGAACCTTGACGCAAATGGAAAAAAAATCTCTACACGAACTAATTAAGAAGAACGTGTATCATTGTTAAATAAGAATTATGAAATATTTTAAAATAAATACCACTTTATATATCAAAAGACCCTGAGCAATTAATACTGATAAATTGATTCTACTCTAAAGAATATACAGAAATTTGCTTGTTTTAAAGATCTTGTACAAACCTTTGGAAATACTTATGCCAATCAAGTTTTCTCAAGTAGACTCCTATATCCTATTTATTTTGCTTAGTTTTACTTGGTAACTCTTTTCATCAGATATTGAGCAAAGATAAACATTTTTGTAGCTATTAAGTATCATAAATTCCAAGGTAGTAGAGCTGGCTTTAATGGTATTTTACTCTTCTGGGAAACTATGTGGCTGATGTTAAAACATTTGTATGTAGTTAGGACATACAGTGTGTTACCAAAACCTTTATTCACCAAAGAAATGCCTGGAAGAATTCTTAGCCTAATCTGTCCCTATCCAGCTCCATTTATTACCAAAAGCAAAGATCTTTGAGCAGGTGGCTTTGTTAATAACAACTTGGCTCTAACACTTTTCTGTGTACATTTCAGTTCCTTAATGTTTAAGGGGGAATGATGGCTTCAACTCACCCACAACCACAACCAAGAAAAATGTGAAAATATATTTTCAGAGTACAGAACTATATATATTTAAGTTAGGTAAATACATTTAAAATGAGATAGTTTTGTCATTTATCATAATTCAAAGCTATAATAAAATATCCTCATATGAAGGCAAAGTGTTATAATCAGTATTCTTAAATTTTCAGTCATTATTAATTTCAGTAAGCAACTCTTTGGGTCCTAATTGAGTGCTGTGAATTTTCATTGTTTTTCCTCCAATGAACCTTGAAAAATAATTGTTCTCTAAGATAGTGTCATTTGTGTCTTACTTGAACTATTAATCACCTTCAGTGATTTCAGATGAACTTTCTTTTTAACAGTTACACCTCTGTCAAATTAATTTCACATCAAGCATGTTTCCTTGAAATGATATCTTTCAGCCTTTTCCTTGACTATAGGTTTACATGATTATTGTCATAACTTACTCTTCACTTGACCCTCATTGAGACTTTTTTTTTCTCATTTTCACAATCGGGTTAATGTTTTACTGTTTGAATCTAAGAATCCTCTTAAACTGTTTCTAAGTCACAGGTTGCAAATCAGAACTGGCTGTGTGAATTCAGAACAAGCATAAAATGTCCCAGAGGAAAAAACTGACTCTTCAGGAGATAATAAACACAGCTTCCTACTTTTACTAATACTTTTGAAATCCCAAACTTGAAATTGAGATCTAAATTTTATCCAACACTTTAAAAATAAAAATGCATATAAACAGTTTTGATATGCAAGCATGAAAATATTTCACTCCTTTTCCTCAAAGCAGCCCTTCGTTAACTACAGAAAAGAAGAAAGGGGGGCAGGATTGAGAAATGGAGAGAGAAAAATAGATTTGTGGAAAAAGGGAGAGAGGTAAAGGGTGGGGGTTGGGCAGGTAACATTTTAAAATGGGAAAAGTTCTATAGTTAGAAGTGTACATTAACCAAATATAAATTTCCTTTGATTACTGTGAGTGGGAGAAAGGGGGATGTTTTAAACATCTCTGCTTATATATAATGACCCACACAAACTATATTAAAAGAACATTACAGCTGTTTCAGGAAATTCACAGTTCAGGGTGAAATATACCATATGTCCTCGATACCTACACACAACAGGGTGCATTAAGACAGCTATTAGGCTGACTCCCTGTTGTGCCTAGGTACTGGAGGACATATGGTGCCTTTCACCCTTGACTAACGTTTCCTTCCTTTCATTGTTTCCTGCAGCAACTTGAGCGTCTTCTGAATGTTGTTCTTCAGTTGAAGGCAATTGAGTCTTCACCAACAACTATCCCCCACTACAATACAAACATATGCATAAGCATCTTTGTGCCCAGAGTGATTTTTCTCTGTATAATATACTGTACTGCACTTGGCAACACATACCCGTGACTAATCAATCTGGGAACAAGTTAAACATATAATGATGCTGATATTTCTATGTGTGGGCTGCAAAATAGAACAAGGTATAATCTCTAAATTAAAGATGGAAACATTACTGATACTGAGAGAAGAAACAAACAAGATGTGGTTAACCAAGAAGGATTAGCAGGAATGAAATACAAGTAATTCACCATTTTCTTCACCACTTGAAACAAAATGCATTTTCTCAAATTCATTCCTAATGTTCAAGAAGCTAATTTCCATGAGCCTGCTGAATCTAACAATATAAGAATCATGTCTCTTTTTTTCTCTCTTTCTCAGGCAAACAAATACTACACATATACACACTCATGAGTTTCAGCAGGAATGACAACAGGAAAAAACAAACTGTAATATGGAAACAAATCCAAATGCTCTAGTAGTCACTGCTACTTTCTTATACTACGGATATTTGTCCTTCTTCCCTGTTTACTGAAACTGTTAGTTTACATGTCTCTCTCAGGGAGTGTGGTCTTATCACAACCTCAAGATTCAATCCATTTTATTTAATTGTGAACATGAAATGTGATACAGGCCAATAAGGTCTTAGGGTTTCTGCAGACACTGCTCCTGGAAAAGTTTCCCTCACTATAAAAGTAAGTCCAAGAAACCGTTCTCTTGTTGCAACATGTTGCCACGCCTGTGCAATGCCCGGAACCCCTGAATATAGGACAGACATCGAAGCAGAAAGAAGAAAACAAACCAAAAAAAACCACCTCACTTTGACCCTTGCTGACATTGTTGAGGCCCCAATCAAACCAAATCTAGAACTTCCTACTATACCTTCATGTTTGCATATTTAAATTAGTTGAAGCATCTTGTGATTTTTATTCCTTTGAAAGATATACTACAAGATACGAACATATCTTCTTTTTTTTTTTAATTTTATTTATTTATTCGACAGAGATAGAGGCAGCCAGCGAGAGAGGGAACACAAGCGGGGGGAGTAGGAGAGGAAGAAGCAGGCTCATAGTGGAGGAGCCTGATGTGGGGCTCGATCCCAGAACGCCGGGATCACGCCCTGAGCCGAAGGCAGACGCTTAACCGCTGTGCCACCCAGGCGCCCCTGAACATATCTTCTGACCATATTTGTTGAAGACCAAGTTTAATATAATGCTCACGTAAACGTAAGATTCCCCCAGACAGCCATAGTTTGAAATGTTTATATTTCATACATATTCAGAGTTAGAAATATTGTATAATTCTACTTGGTTCCTTGGTATGTGAGACTAGGCTAATCCATTTCTTTTTGTTCACTTCTTTTACTCACAACTGGGAGATTTATATAAAGAAATAAGACATAAGCCTTCATCTTTTTAAATAACATTTTAAGAAAGTACATTTATCAGATTTTTAACCACTTGGCTTTCAGAAATATTGTAAAACTACCATCAATCATATTCATTTTGGTTGGTCAGAAGGAGAAGAAAACTAAAACATTTCAGCTTTCTTCCCTCACTTACTTACCCAATGATCTAGTCCTAACGCATTTTCCTCTCACCAAATCCCTAATGAAATTGTACTAAATCGGGACACCTGGGTGGCTCAGTCAGTTAAGTGCTGCCTTTAGCTCAGGTCATGATCCCAGGGTCCTGGGATCGAGCCCCACATTGGGCTCCTTGCTCAGCGGGGAGCCTGCTTCTCACATCAAGCTGTGGCTCTACCTGCTGCTCCCCCTGCTTGTGCTCTCTCTCTTTCTCTCTCTGACAGATAAATAAAATCTTGAAAGAAAGAAAGAAAGAAAGAAAGAAAGAAAGAAAGAAAGAAAGAAAGAACTAAATCGAGAAAGTATAGAAAAAAGGGAAAAGGATAAAAAAGGGAAAGGTGGCATGAAAAGAAATTGAAGAATAAGGAAAGGAGACCAATGGGAGAGGCGAGAAAAGGCACTACATGTCTTCAGGGAGACATAACTAACTGCAGGGCCGCTGCATGCTGTGGATAACCTGTGCATGGTCACCCAGGAAGAAGTCCCAGGGATGCTGGAAGAGAGAGAAGGATATGTGCCCAGTGCATTTTAAGGGGGAGCCCCGGTGGGGATGAAACACAAGGCAGCTTATAGCAGAAGGCATGACACTTGGAGGAAAAGGAATGAGTTGAAGTCAAAGTGCTGCTATTTTTTCTCAATGTGCCTGTGGTCTTGGCCAATTGACCTAACCTAACCTTCAACTGCTTATGAAGAATCCTACTTAGGAAGAATCATACTCAAAGCAGAGCACTGTGGGAAGATAAAACAAGATCACCCACTCGAAACACATATTGAAATGCATAATTCACATGTTCAGCACACCCTCCAATCTTCTGTCTCAGCAGCCCTGAGACTCACCATTTCCTGGGAGCTGGTGAAGGTTTCCAGCTGGGCTATAAAGACTCTTGCCAGGATTGGCCCTGAGTATTTGCTGAGAGAAATTTAAAATGAAAATATCCTAAGTTTATTTAACTATCTTAACTTTCCAAAATATGTATTTTTTCCATGTCATATATGACTTATTCCTAAACCATCAGGAGTCCTCTAAACCAGATATCCACCACCCCCCTTTCAAAGCAGAGCCCAGTCATGAGAAACCAGGATCCTATTTAAAGCAATCTACATATTGACTGAGAATTAGAGCCCTATCAGCTAATTCTCAGGCCAGAAAAGATTCAATGCTTATTTTCAACTGGGCAGAGGGAGGTATATTTGAGTCATGGGCATAGAAATATATCAACCTCACTTTTGCCAAATTATCCATTCAATAACCGTCAAGTTTCATTACTGTCATTCACATGAGGTGATTAGAGGCAGGTGAGCACTATATCTCTTCTTCCCAAAGCCTCATAATCAAATGGTACATGAGACTAGGCTAACACCTGAGTAAGAAAAAGAGAAAGGAAAAGAATAAGAAAAACCCAAATCTCAGAGGTTAAAATAACAAAGGCTTATGTCCCATGGAGGTTGTCTAAGGGCTCTGACCTTGTGCTTGTACTTCTCACTTGGAGACTTAGACTGACAACAACTAAAAGGATCATTGCCAGAAGCCATGGCAGAGAGCAAAGGGGAAGAGTCCTAGAAGGTCTATAGCAGCAACTGAATGCTCAGTCAAGAAGTGACCCTCACAACTTACTAACCATGAACATCAGGATGAAAAGCCCCATCCAAGATGAAGAGCCAGAAGCATTCAGTGCAAAACAGTAGTGATTGCTTCCATATTTCACAATGAAATCAAGTCTTAGAAAATTTTGCCAAATATGCAAACATTTATTAGGAATCAGACACGAAATAAGTCATACGATAATATTTTTATGTTTCACTTTTTTTTTTTTTTTTTTTTGGTAATTCAGTCAGTCCTACAGTCAGGTCAGAAAACATTCCTGCGTGAAGTAGGGAGAACACAGAACCAATGAATCTCTAGACCTAATCTAAAAATATTTACATGCTGAGCTAGCTGGATTATCTAAGTGGTGTGACCCAAATAATTATGGTGGCAGAGCCAATGACATATCTTAAACATTATTCATTTCATCCATTAAAAAGTTATTTCTAGAAAACCATATACTGATTATGAAAGTTTTTATTGTAGATTTCTGTAAGAATCTTTGAAAAGCAATAGCATCCTCTGGCAGAGGACTGCACACATCAAATGCAGATTGAGTTCTTTTGCTGCAAAACAAGTCACCTTAAAACTCAGTAGCGTACAACTACACGCTAATATTTGTTATGCATCTACAGAGTTCAGCTCATCTCAGGTGAGTTCTTCATTTATCTGTGGGTTGGCTCTGCTCCACAGTTCTCATTCTCCAAGAATAATATGCTGCCAGGAATGTCCTTCTCTGGCTATCGCAGAAGCACAAAAACTCAATAAGAAACATGCAAGATGTCTTGAAACCTAGGCTAAGAATAGGATGCTGTTACTTACACCTCCTTCACTGGACCAAAGCAAGTTACATGGCTAAGGCCAGAGTCAAAAGGTGGGGAGGTTCTCCCTAGTCATGGTGGGAGGTTATTACAAAGTCACACTTCAAGCCATGGATATGAGCATGGGTGCAGAATCATTATAGTCATTACTGAAATCTAACACATGTCCCTACCAAACAGATCAATTTTAACTCACGTGAGTATACATCATTTTGTTTTCATACTAGTTTTTAAGTTTCAAAATTCCTACTGCCTCCAATGGATTCTGATATGTGCAGAACACCACCAGCATGACTCCTAGCCAGGGTCTCTGACAATTACTGCTTTAGTAAAAACTGGTAGTTTCTGATAGTTCTAAAAAGTGTTTCAGCAGAACAAAGAAAAGGAATTAGACCATCCTTCAAGCAACTTGAAGCAGAGTAAGGACTCGAGATAAAGGACTTAATTCTACAGCTATTTTGAGTTAAGATCAAAGACAGTCAATCCTCAGAATGTGAAACAAAAAGTGATATGCCTTTTTGTCCCTTTCATGTATAAAATTATACAGATGACTCACATTTGTTTGACCATACACCTGCAGTTCTTGCTTTGCAGAGATGAGGTTAATAGAAAAAAAAAAAAAAAGGTTCTCTGTGAGATGTTTAAAAATCAGTGAGCTGGAATGATGCTATGAAGTACATAAATTTCAGAAAGAATAAAAAGAATCTAAACAGAATTTTAACTTTGCCTGATATCTGGTCAAATTGTCATCATAAAAGCCTGCTGGTGGGGAGAGGGTTATGGGGAGTGACAAGGTGCTAAGTTCTCTTGAGCACCGAGTCTCAGAATAAACTAGAATAATGTATGTGGTTATCCTGAAAACTGTAAGACATATCATCATTTTCTCTGAATTTTATTAAGCAATTTTAAAGTTTACTGGCAGCAGATAAAAGCTGATATCACAACCTGGTCCATGTTGGTTTCTGCCAGGCAAAGGAGATCTAACAGTGACTTTGTACAGGAAGCATATGCCCTCTTAATTACACAAAGCATTAAGTTACTTACAGAAAAATCGGGAACCATATGGCCCATTAGAATCAGAAGTCAGAAGGTAATGGAGAATAGGATTTCTGTGCTTTCTAACTAAACGGAAATGCCATGCAAGAGGAGTTCTTTCACAAACTAGGAACCAGTGCAGAATTTCATCTTTTCATTTGGCTCATTCAAAGGCTCTCTACATTATTCTAAGAATGGCTATGGGAGTGCAACACCCACCTTAATTGTTTTGACCTAATTTGTCATATCTCTGAAACAGCACTTACTAGATTGCATCCTGACATCACTGTTTACTTACTCACAGAAGCCTGGGCTCTTCTAGGTCAAGGGCTCCAGCTTATGCAGCTGGGTGTATCTATCCTTACTCTTGGCAAATTCTTACTTAAGGCTGAGCTGTCTCCAATATCTCTAAGATTGGAGGCATCTTATCCCAAAGCTAACATCATATTCCTATACAGAAAGTTGGCATTTTGTAAAAAGAAAGAAAATTACGAATATCATTTGCTTCCTATATATAGTGGATCCTGATGATGAAGGAAATTGAATGACCAAAAAGCATATGCTGCTTTAGAAGGTAAAAATGGACCAAGTAGCTTTATTTTGAACTTGGTATCTGTACCAAGGTTGATTTTTAAGACCTATTTTTCAGACAAGATTGAACGCGTTCAGGGTGGTATGGCCATAGGCCCTATTTTTCAAAAAAGACTTTAATAAGTCATTTTAATTTCTAAATCACAAGAAACCTATATTTACAGCACATTCTTAATCGTGTAATGTTGGAACAAGTTTTGACCCAGATTTTACAGTATCTGCACAGTTATGGTCTTTGTGAAGATGCAGACACAAGAAAGAAGGTAACCTTTGATTTTGACCCCAAGTTTGTGGTGGAAAGGTAAAAAAGGTAAACATGGTGGCCTTCTATTTGGCTTTGCAAAGCATTTCAGAATGGGGGACAAGGTATGGGGAGCAAAATCACCCTATTCTCCATCACATAAAAACATTTTACTTCATTCTTCAACAGCATTTCATTAAGTTCAAAGAGATATTAGAAACAACTTTTTGTAAAGAAAGAAAAAAAGAAAAGGAAAGAAAAGAAAAGAAAAGAAAAGGAAAGAAAAGAAAAGAAAAGAAAAGCACTGTTTAGTGTTATCTTACTTACAGTGTTTCTTACAAAAATCAAATTTGTTCCAGTCCTGAAACATCAGAATGACATTTTTAAACAAAGGAAAGGACTGAAATGAGTACCACTAATCTTTTCAACAAATAAAAACAAAAATAATTTAAAATTGCCATTTTTCAAAGTTGTGAGATTAAGTAGTCTTTTTCAATGTCAAAACTATGCCATGGCTATCTCACATAAAGCAATCATAATGTAAATACATGTTGAATAAAAAATGGATGATGGTAAAAACATACTAAAATCAACAATTCTTTAAAATAAATCCGTAATTGTATTAACTACCATATCATGAAAATGCATGTTTATACATCTGCAAAAATAGCATATGTGTTTGAGTGTGCGTGTACGATGTGAGTACAGGCAGACAATTCTTCATACGCATATAATTTTGGAAGCAGTTTATAATAATTTTGATGCCTGTTGTCTCTCCGGTCTCCACATGTTAAAATTCAGAGAAGGGAATATGTGTAAGAAAGTAGTAGTACAAAGATACCATTTCGTTCAAATGTGGGAATTTACTGATTACATTTTATTGGCTTTTGCCAAATGTCATCATAACACCTAGCAGTTCCATTCACTAGGTTTGGGGTTATGAAAAGAGTCTCTCCCTGGAATGCATTCCCAGGTTCACTGCTACACTAGCCATGGCCAAGCAAGCCCAGAGGTCTCAGGGTGCAACTGTTTGTGTTACATTCAATATTTCCTGGAGAATAAAAATATTAAAAGGCAGTATAAATCCATGGTAACTTTACGTGTGGTCCCCATACTACATAAGTTTCAAGGAGCATAAAATTAGGGAAGAAGGTGACGAATTACAAATATGTGCAAAAGGTTTCCCCAAATGCAAGGAAATAAGCACATTATTTACAACAAGCATTGTTAAAGTGGAAAATTTATTTCTCAGTTTTATTTATTTTATTCTCAAATTTACTTTGTCAATTCTGAGAAGAAATGGCCTTCAAAATTTAAATAATTAAAAGACAAAAATAAAACCAAAGCAGCACAGAACTGAAAGGTTATATTATCTATACCATAATAACATCTTGGAGATGTTATTAATAAAAATTTATGTCGTACAAAGGTCTCCATAATGTGTTTTGAGCCCTATGTTACATTTCTGTTATAATTATACACCATAGCCTACTTTTTACCTATACTGAACTACAAGCAGATATCAAAATTAGTGTTCTTATCCCCATCTTTACAATTGCTGTGCCTGGAATTTTCTTGGTAACTTCCTACTCATACTTCAATCTCAGATCAAATGACTCCATTTTCTGAACCCCATCCAGGCTTTTTCGGGCATTAGTTGCTGCCCCTCACCACACAATACCACATGCTCTCTCTGCTATACTTCCTATGACATGTAAAAGTCAAGATTTTCACTCTTATCACTAGGTTGTAAGCCTCTAAATATAGATAAACACTTCATTAATCTTTGCATTTCCAATACCTAACACATAATAGGCCCTATAGAATAGAGCCTCATTGAGTAATGTATATGTTTACGACCAAGCCAGCCAATTTACCAGAGATGGAAAGTATATATCAAAGATATCAATGTTGGCAAATATCATACTATTTTTAACAAATTAAATCAAAAAAGTGTAGAAAATTTCCAAACCCTCTATTTTAATACAAAACAGTATTTTTCATAGGTAAATACATATTCAAATTTGCATAAAAGCAATATAATCAGCCTATTCTATAATGTCTTTATAAGATCATTATAATATACTGATATCCATATTTATCTTTCTAATGTGAAGTGCCAGCTTTACTCATCCTATAAACCCCCCAAGCGTATAGTCAGTGCCAGAGAACTTTGTGTCACAACAAACTAACTCAGTAATCTACAAAAATAAACACCAATAAATGCTTAATTGTACTGGTTTTGATGATAAGCAAACTGACACGTATTCTCATAATGTAAACAATTATATGTTGTCCTGTTTGGATGCCTTTGTATTCTCTAGTCCACTTAATCACCATAGATTAACTGCGCCTTTTGTCTCAATTCTTTTCCTAGCCCACTGCCTGAGAATATTTTACTTATATTTGAAGAGTCAACCTACCCCTTCCCAAGCAAATTGTCTCTTTCCAAGCTTAACCCAAAATAAGTTAAATACTTCCAAACCTGTGTTCCCACTGGACTTAATAATATGTACAACACACTGGAATACAATGGTCATCTCAAAATACTACTGCTTTCCTTGAAAAAAGCCATGTGGTCTTCATTTGAATATCCTCAGAGACTCACATAGTACTCTGCCCATTGCAGATTCTCAATAAATGTGGGTTTAATGAACTAATGAATCAATGATGTTAAAGACATCAGCATGGTAGGGCTGTTTCAGTAACATCCTAGACTGTCTAAGCAGAAAATTCTGAGCAAAATCAAATGTACAACGCTGCTTCCAAAATACTGTTTAATTACTGCACACCACCTGAGTCTTAAGTAGGAGCTGAAGTTCCATGAATACTGTAGAAACTCAACAAGTAATAAAAAATGATAAAAAGGCTATTTTACTAAATTGACTACATATTCTACACCTTGATCTTTTTGAGAAAAACACATTTACATCAAAGTAAGTATCGTTGACATAATTAAAATTCAAAGATCAAAAATATGTTCATGGTTATTATAGCATACATTATTAGGATATAGAGAGGATATACACACTCTTGCTTGCATGATATCCTATAGAAATTGGGAAGAAAGTTCACATTTGCATATCAATGTGAGTCACCAAAAGGAACAGTTATGGAATGAAATCTTTACCTATCATAAGAGGAAAAAGAAAAATTCTTTGAAGCCATATTGTTTAGTAGAAGTCAAGAAATGGTTGAATAAAAATGGCATGCAGGCTCTTCTCAAATACACTTATTGCAAAAAAAAAAAAAACTTCAAATGTGGCCCAATTGCCACCTAATCTTTAATCAACTTGGAACACAGCTCATAACAGAAGTTAAAAGAAAATCTTTTGCACTGGCTTATATTGCAGGTCTCAAACTCGTGGCCAGCAAACTATAGGACTTAAGAACATATGTATTTTTGTTGTGATACAAGGAACAGTCTTTTACAGAGTCCTGAAACAAGGAAAATGACAATAGACAATAAAAACAGCCAAATACCTATTGTCTTGCAAAGTGCTGCTTCATCTGTTTCTCCAGGACATGAATTTGAGTTTGGGACCACTGGCTTAAACAGAACTTCTGTTTCCTCCACATTGCTCTGTGTGACAACCCCCACCCCCTTGCTACAAACAACATGGTCAATTCCATGGAAGAAAACTAGACGGCTTCTACTTTGTTCACAGTGATATATTTGATGTTTGGCACCATATCTACCCTACAGTAAACACCCAAAAATGGCCACCGAATGAATCAGCAAATAAAAAACTGAATGAATGAATAAATATCATATTATATGATAAAAATCCCTGGGGAAAATGAAATAGTGGAACACTAGTTAGAAACCTATTTTATATATGGGGCTTTTGGAAAATGTTACAAAACAACCATTTCTTCCCATAATGTACTATATATACATGTGTGTGTTATACCTATACCCCATTCTCCTTCTGACAGGTAAGGAACTGTGGAATGAAAGCTGAAGGAGAACAAGGTGAGAGAACAGATTAAAACAAAGAACAAGATCACTGATCACAATTTAACAGTGAACACACAAAACAGAAACCAACTTAAAAATGGTTAATATTCATTTTGGATGAGGGAGCAGAAAGCAAGCTGAAGACAAAGCAGAAGCTGACACCCTGCAACCCCCCCCCCCCCCATGGGATGTATGCAACATTCTTCAGGCACTCCTGGCTGCCCTAAAGGACAAAGAAACAGTCCTTACTACATACAGCCCATGACAAGTCCTTGAAACAGGCATGGTGACATTCCTCTAGGAATTCAGCTGCCTGGATGTTAATACTTTGCTAAGGGCAAAAGGCAGTCCTAGCCTGACCCCCTCCCCTCCACTAAGATCCTGTAAGTCTACTTTAACGTATAAAAATTCCTTTGGAAACTTCCTTAATCTCTAACCTCCCCCCCCCCCAAGATACCTGTTGGCAATCATCCCCCAAGCATATGGCCCACTGATATACATCTGAAGGGTTTCATGACCCAGGTTTTATTAGACAGTAATAAATGACCTTTTCCCAACAACAACTAGCCCCCTCAAGGTCCTGGAAACCTTGCTTCCAAAATTCCTTAGAGACTTACGCTATTCCTAACCCCCTCCCAACTTGAGGGTATATAATGGGCCATTCCTCACAACCCCGGTGCAGCAGCTCTTTCTGCCCATGGGTTCTGTCCCCGTGCTTTAATAAACCACCATTTTGCACCAAAGATGCCTCAAGAATTCTTTCTTGGTTATCGGCCCCGGACTCAACCCCACTGAACCTCACCTATATTCCCCAACCACATCAATTTTTATTGATAAAACTCTAGTGAAGATATGGTCACATATGTCAGCAGAATACACCTGAATTCTGAAGGGAGAAGGTGCTGGAAGCTATTTGTAAGTGCTCTGTCATTCAGGTAGCTCATGCTCATTAATGTGTGGCCATATTCAAATGAACTCCATTATTTTGCTAAGAAACAGGAAGGAAACACTTCTCATTTCTTTTTTTTCAATATAAGCTTTGGCAACTTAAGTAAAACTCTAAAAGCACTTCAGTATATGTTTTCCCTGGTGGTCTTGAAGTTATATATTAAGCAAACATATTCTTTACATTTTTCTCCACATTTCCTTGTTTATGTAAACCAGGTAAAATAGAATTTGACTATATTCTATCTCAATTCTAAACAGAATGTGTTCAAATGAACGAATAAATTTTTCAGGGTTCAGATTCTGAGAAAGAAAATTGGTTTGTTGACTTAATTGTAGAAGAATTACTTACCAACATTTATTCAATCCATCTTTAATAGTTTAGTTAAAAGCATAGTTTTGAAACATATATATTTTATTCTGCTTACATCTCACGATTGGAACGAGAAACAGACTCTACAGCAAACACAGATATTTCCAAACTAGGAATTGTTTGCTCTTTTCTGTGTTTACAAATGCTTTGTTGGCAAATGTTGAACTTTTTATCATAACATTCCTGAATAATGCAGTGGCAGGATCCTATTTGAACTGTTTATCTCTGTTAAACTTTGCATTTTTCTCCTCATCCATTACAACCAGAAAGCCAACTTCTTAGTACTTCCTTGCCATAGAATTTTCTTTAGGAAAACAGCAGAAACTACTTATACTTTGGGTTTGTTTTTTGTTTTACATTTTTTCCCCCTAAATTAACTGAAAAGAGTAAGCCATTGTCTCAGGAAAGGTTAACAGAAAGAAATGCTTTTAGAAATAGGACAAAAAGGAAGATTTCCTCCTGGTATAGGCAGAGTACAGGATGCCTGGTGGTCTGAACTGGGTAGATATGTTCCCAAGTTCTATAACCGCTGGTCACAGGGAGCTTTCCAAAGCCTCAGAGAAGAGCAGCTTCACTGTGCTAATCCCAGGCCTTGAGCTCCCAGCTTTGTTCAAGTATCACCAAGAATGGCACAGAAATTTCAAAACTAATGAACATGGGGAGAAAATGGGTTGAAACACTCTCAGTGCAAACATTATATCATCAAGTTAAAGGTAAAGTAAAAGATGGTTAAGTCTTAATTAATATATCATAGTTTAAATTTCTTAAGAAAACTTAAAACTACAGATTTTGGCTATCTAACTGCAGTGAAGTATTATTTTTATGTAATTATGCAGATTGGGCCCATATAATACTCTATTGGAATAGAGTTTGTATATATATGTTTCTTTAGACAAGAAGCATCCTGACCAGATTAGGGACTATGTATATACAGAATAACCAATACAGATAATTTACTTTACTACCTATATTGATCAAAATAAATGAAGTCACCTGACCTTGAATCCATATGGCCCACAGACAAAAGACATCATAAAACTCAGCTAATTAGTGAACATGAAAACTAAGTAGGTCAAATATGACCCAAATATGATTTGCATGAATGTCTATTTTTCCTATGTTTTGATTTTGGAAAATTCTAAATCTTAAATTAATGATACTAACTGACCTACCCCTTACACCTCTGAACACTTTGAGTTTTTTAAAGGTATGTAATGTTTCCTCTACATATATTTTAAGACAGATCAAGTTTTTATGTAAGTCTCATAGTAGGCACCTAATCAACACACACTGAAAGAATAAATAATACACTGGTAATAAATTATCATTTTAAAATATTCAAACTTCTGAAATACTTAGAGAAAAATATGAAAACTTCCCTTTATTCTCCTTAGATGAAAGCACTGTTGAGTTAGTGTTCTTTATAGTCATTCCCATGCTTTTGCATAAACGTGTATACGTTCATGTACACAAATGTTTACCTAAATGAGCTCAAACTACAGATTTTTCCATACCTTGTTGTTATGGGTTGCATTGTATCCCCAGAAAGAAATGCTAAAGTCCTAACCTCCAGTGGCTGTGAATGTGAGTTTATGCAGAAATAGGGTCTCTGTAAATGTAATCAAGTTAAAAATGAGGTCAATAAGGTGAGCATTAATTCAGTGTGAGTGGTGAAGAAACAAAGATACAGAGACACACAGAGAAAATGCCACATGATGACAGAGGCAAGCCAGAAAATGCCAGGGATTGCTGGTGCTACCAAAAGCTAGGAAGAGGCAAGGAAGGATCCTCCCCTCGAGGCTTTGGAGGAAGTATGGCCCTGATAATATATTGATTTTGGACTTCTAGCCTTTAAAACTGTGAGAAAATAAATTTCTGTTGTTTTAAGCCACCCAGTTGGGATAATCTGTTATGGCAAACCTAGGAAACTTGTTTTTCATAAATAATAATATGTGGACATCACTTCTAGTTATCATAACAGTGTATATAATTCTCCCCTATGTTTTGTACAATTATACTTACTGCAACACATTTTTAACACAGTTTTGTGTGTGTGTGTGGTTTCTTTGTTTTTTTTTTACTCTAAGCTAGTGAATGGCCAGCACTTTTTAAGGTTTCTTTGTGAACATGTTTCACAATTTAGAGAAAGCATGTTTTGCCTACAGTGAATGTACTTGAACATCAAACTTTGCAAACATGCATCAAAACTCCAAATTTCCATAAATGTAAACATAGCCCAAACATGTGCTCCCAGACGTTCATTTCAATAATGTTGTGAACTTACTTACACTACTTGGATTTATTTTCCCCTTGAAATTTAAAACATTAGATCGGCCTATTGCTAACAGATTATTTGTGGACAGAAATAATTCTTTCTCTCTCTTCACTTATCTTTCTGTTAAAATGTATTGCATAGGCTAAAATGTTAGCCACGGAATTTCCACAAACTGAACACGGCTATATGATGAGAACACCGATGAAGAACGGGTACATTATCAGTACTCCTGGAACCACTCTCTTCTTTCTCTTTAGTCATTACCAACACCTGCCCCAAATTGGGGGTTTTTATCTTTATAAACCAAAACTGTTTGGTAATTAACTCTCATTTATTTTTTTTAAATGCATTTATTTATTTGAGAGAGAGGGAGAGATCAGGCACGGAAGTGTGGGGGTGAGGGGCAGAGGAGGAGAGAGAAAGAATCCTTACGCAGACTTCCTGCTGAGCACAGAGCCCAACCCGGACCTTGATCCCAGGACCCTGAGATCATGATCTGAGCCTAAATCATAAGTCAGCATTTAATAGACTGAGCCACACAGACGTCCAATTTAGTCTCATTTCAACCTCAATATTTCTAAGTGTTCTAACCAATAATCCACCAACCCTACAGGACCCTGCTAAATTCTCCTGCTCATTTCCTGCCATTTGCCACCTCCCACTCT